>NC_143012.1:141497452-141554952 GCF_055824585.1 Amblyomma mixtum | reverse complement strand
GACCCATTTGGAATTAAAATGCAACCAGTTATGCATGTTATAGATATTATTTCTCCAGTTTTAGCTCACATTTATAACTTAGCTCTAGATACAGGTGTATTTCCTTCTGAAATGAAAAAGGCAAAAGTGATTGTCTTACACAAGGCGGTTCTAAAGGTGTTCTCAATAATTACCGGCCTATATCTATTTTGCCAATATTTTCCAAGGGCTTAGAGCGAATAATTTTTGTACGCCTGTCTGATTTCCTTCAAAAATATAATGTCATTACAATGAAACAGTTCAGATTTAGGCAGCACTCATCTACAGAACTGGCACTGCTCCGACAAAAAGAATTCATTTTCACGAACATCGAGAACAAAATGATCACTTTAGGAATATTTGTGGACTTCTCAAAAGCCTTTGGCAGAATAAATCATACTACCCTTCTCTTAAAACTTTCTGCATACGGTATTAGGGATAAGATGCTTAATTTAATTTCCAATTACCTCAGTAACCGCGAACAGTTTGTCACTGTTGATAATTTTCACTCTGCTTACAGGCCTCTTAAACATGGAGTTCCCCTGGGAAGCTTACTGTGTCCGCTGCTATTCAATATATATATTAACGATCTAATAAATATAGATAAAGAAGTTGAATATGTAATGTATGCAGACGACACCACTTTCTTTTTAACTGGCTCAGACGTAAATGGCTTAGTGGCGAAAGGAAATGAAGTCTTGGATAAACTGCATCTGTGGTCTATCAAAAATTCTCTCTTAGTTAACTCAAGTAAAACAAAAGCTGTATTTTTCAGAGCCAAAAACACGAATTATAACATAGAAAATCCTCTGAGATTGGGGTGAATGACATAGAAATAGCTAAGGTAGTCAAATCCCTGGGTGTTTACTTTAATGAATACATGCTGTGGGATGCTCATATTGAGCATCTACAGACCAAGTTGTCTCGTGCAGTCGGAATTCTTAGAAAACTCCAATATATGCTACCTGAGAAAACCAAGCTTCTTTTCTATATAGCACTGTTCGAATCCAATATAAAATATTCTATCTTAATCTGGGGCAGCACTACAGCCACCAATAGAAACAAGCTGTTAACGGTACAAAAAACCGCTCTGAAAGCAATAGCAAATGTGCCTTCTTTTTCGTCTTCTGGGCCTTTATACTCAAAATATAATATAATTAAAGTTTCCTCGTTTTATGATTTGCGCCTCCTCCAACTGTAGAAATCATTGTCCGAACGTCGAATGCCGTTCTTAGAAGAAACTATCAATTTACGCGAAAATACGCACTCCCATCTAACTCGCCATCATGAAGTTTGGTATGTTCCACGTCCTCGCACTAATTACGGATTTCAAACACTAAATTACAACTTACCTGCTTTGCTTAATCAATTTCGCCTACCCAGCTCTTCCGTTCGTTTACCTTCGAACCAGCAGATGAAAACTTTATTTTTATAATATTTGCTAGCCTTGCCTTTGCGATGCCTTGATTGTTGGAATGTGTTTGCTTTAAAATGCCTTTTCTTTTTGTATGTGATGTAAGATATATTATGTTCAATGCTTTTCCGGTTGCGGATAAACCGCACATTCTTATTTTCTCGATTTCTTTTTTGCTATGTTCAAATTGTGAACTAAGTGCTTTGTATGTTTGTATGTATGTTTTATATGATTTCATTATCCCTGCCGCCGATGTAGTTCAGGGGAAGGGAACGTTGTCAAGCCGCAATATTGCGGCTTTTTTTTCCCTCCTCCTGAGCCATGTGATTTTCCTTACATGTCTGGAATAAAGTTGACTTGACTTGGTATAGGGGCTAAGGGTCAGTGGTGACGCCAAGCAGCAAACTAGCTAGCCTTGTTACAAGGCCTTACCGGGAAAGGTATATTCGCTGCATACTGGTTCAAATACTCAGCCATTAATATGGCTTACAGTGAAGCATGGTTTCACCTTTTAATCCTTATACACCCACCCACAACCAAGCATATTTAGAACAGAACATCGCCTTAGCGTTACCGTCTTCTGTGTTACTTGTTTTCAAATCACTTTTGCAGTATCAGCTGGTCATTATAACGCCACATGACACAAACGTAACTTCGCTAAGATCCTCGGATAAGTCCAGACCTGAGCTGTTCTTTTTATTCTCTCAAACTATTCTTGAAGCTACAGTGTCACCGCACTAAAGGTGAATCTGAAAATTTCTTTGTCTCGTGCACAAACTGCAGCTTTTTTTACTCTTTACCGTGACATAACCAACTAGTCTGTTCCAACTCGTGGTTCCTTCTGCACAACCCGCACAAGCACCGTTGTGCCTCAGTCAGATTATGCCACTGCATTTCAAGATTCCCTTTAGTTTGCGTTTCGACCGTTTAAAATCACTCCAATGTGCTATTTTGAATAACTGAATAATAATTTAAAGCACGCAATCTTAGCTATATTAAAAATGGGATTATCCCAGTTTTAATGAAGGACAGCTGTTAGTAGAACAGTGTGCTGAGCGGCTACTTGGTACGACATTATAAAAACGATAACTGCGCAAAAAGAACGCTAAAAGAGTCTGCGCTTATCCCGTGATCATGTTCTCTCTTTTCCCATGCCTTTTTGAGCAGTTCTTGTTTTTATAAGGTTTTTAGAAGCCTGCACTGCAGCCTGGCTTGTTCAAGTCACTGTGATTGTCCTGATCGAGAATTCACAACAAGAATCGCGTCGTCGCCCTGAAATCGCTATTGTAGGTTTGGGGGCAACATAACTTTTCAGTAAGTTTTAAAGCACAGTACCCTTAGGAACCGCGATCAAAATCTCTGAAGGATACGTAGCAGAAACAACCTCGTGTGCTCGCTTCGGTTGCGATCACTGCAACGAATGCAACTAGCTGCACAAAGCTAAATTCATTTCAGCATTCGAGAAAACACCGCGTGCGTACTGAGCTTTCACAGATGCACTTCCGCTGCCCTGACGGAAACACTTTCACTACGCGGACAATTGTCACTGTGCTGTTCCGCTTATGCACGTAAATTCACTGTGAGCAGTTGTTACTCGCCGTTGCTCATGGTGATTAAAACTCATTGAAATTGTAGCAAGTCGGAATCTTTCAAAGTGCGCAAGGAGGGGCGAGCTTTCGAGCACCTCTCCCCTGAGGTCATGTGACCAAAGTAGGTCTGGGTGGTGAAGGCAGTGCAGAGGCTGCTGGAACAAACTCCCTCGGTCTTGTCCCGGGGGCAGGTACTCGTGACCGAGTTAGGCCTGGCCATACGCGGAGTTAGCGTGGCCGTTCTATGGCGGGGTAAGGAGGCGGACGGAGGGGGGGGGGTGATGCAGGTATTACCTGTAAGCAGCGGACCAGGGGCTGTCATCTGAATTTTTACACTTTGTAGATCTGCTCTAGTCTCTTACAACTCATCCCATCAGCAGCCCATGAGGTTGTTCTGCTGTGACATCACGACTGACGAAGAGTGCACAGCAGTTAACAAGGACCAGTTACAGCGGACATGGAAAGAAAAAGGAACAATAAGACGCCTAAGCGCTGCGCTGTTCGAATTTCTTTTCATCATCTTTTTACTTGGGTAGTAGTAGCGTAAGCACTTTCCCGTTCTCCATGATTCATTCTAAGATGGCTCTAACGTCTTTTTCTTGCCATCCAGGTAAAAACGCGATGAAAAAAATCGAGCAGCGAAGCGCGTAGGTGCCGAGTTCGATTCACTTTTCATCGCGATTGTGGATCATGCAAAAGCTTATAAATAAGTGCTTCCCATGAAAGGCAATAAAAAGGTGGCATTGGTACGCCTGAAGTGAAGGGACACATGCCTTAAGCGAACGCACACAAAATGCACATCGGCGGCTGTCGATTGTTTACTCGGCGTGTTTCCTGCAATGTGAGCAGCCATGCTAAACAAATGTGATGGCCACATCAAGCCGAAAGTGCATTGAAGAAATATTTGATAGACACCTGCACATCAAACATAAGCCGCCTACCAGAGTCATGGCGTTCAGTCCAACTTCATCACTAGGCCACTGGGTCACATCGATGGACGTAAGCGTGTAGCTGCTCTGCAGAACCGTGGCCAACTTTTGCAAAATCAGTGCGTCTTCTTCGTCGGCCAGGGCCAGTTCCAGGCTATGCAGGCGCTGACTGCGCGCAACCCAGTCGCAAAGCACTTGCGCGTCTTCCTCGCTCACAGAAAACCCTGCGAGGACGCGGAAGAACTTGTTGTTGGTCAATTTTTGAAAGAGCACCAAGGAAAATTAAACCACAGTTAGCCTGCCACTCAGTTAAACGCTTAGAGGTACTACAAATTAGCTGAAAAAAGGCGCAAACCACAAAACAAATGCACTAATAAACGAAGATAGAAGGAAGAGGAAAAGGAAAATCAAACTCACGCAGTGCAGATTTTTTAGGGGGAAATGGTGCGCTGTTTTCTCAGGTATTAATGGGCAATTTTCGTCGCATTAATAGGGACAAGAACTGCGATTAAGATATGCGTTCATGCTCCCTGCCTTGAAGGCGGAGCCAGCGTTACAAGAAACTTGAGGGGACACTTAAGCTCTCCTTGAAGGGTATTCCGCGATAGCATTGATAGGTTCCTTCACTTAGCTGCGGTCCTCTTCCCTCATCGCTTCTCAGGCAGGGCAGTTCTCTACTTAACGTGCATAGATCGCGGAAAGTCGTAACTGGCACAGTGGTGCAATTGCTAAGCAATGTACTGCCGCGCTCACTATAACTTGCAACCCGCGAGCGTGTGGCTGCAGCGTTTTCGGAAGCATGGTGGGGCCGACAAGCGGCGCGCCTGAAAGCTAAGTGGAAAGGATTCTGCTGTTCCATCAGCCAGGAGCATAGCCCGCGTCCTCTCGTTGATTCTCACAGGCGCCGGCGCGTCTAGACTTGCACAGGTGTGGTTTTATGGTGGAGCCGACGCTTTATGCTAAGGCCGGTGGCGTAATTATGAGCTGAAGCAGTGAGCTACGAGAGCGAGCAGTCGCACGAAGACCTGTAATTAATTCAGCGACATAAAACACCCCTGTACGAACAGATCTATTTGTCAGAACGAAAAGTAAACAAATCAGGCGGAACGATGACCGTCGTTCGAAGAAAAGAAATAAAAACAGACTGAAGACGCCTAATAGCGGGTCATCCTTCCATGAGCGCTGATCATTTCACGCATCCTCGACGGAAGGGACGCACAGAGGGCATCAACGTAGCGCGTGTCCGCTCGGACAGCATGCCAGGCTCCTTGGATGGCGATCCACAAGTCGTCGTGAGATGCGCTGTGGAGGCCTTGCTTGCATAATGTGCTCTTCATTCGACACCTGAAATGTTCAATAATATTAACGTTCGCACCCTTAGGGATTCATGAAGCTCGGGTACACCACGTTCATGTAGCAATGTCTTGACCCGCCTTGCTGTGTGGATGGAAGATAGATCTTGCTAACAAAAAGAACTTTTCGTCGGGAAACGGGCCATCCAAGACATAAGGAATCGCTGTGCAGTTCAAGATCTCACAGTATTTTTCGCAGGTCAGGGAGTTTTCAGTTCGGACCAATGGACCCAGTCCTTCCCCCGACATGAATCCCCATACGTTTACAGCCGTCCAGCCGCTTGCAGCTACATCCTGAATATATTCTTGATCATAGCGAGCGGTGTCAGGCCGCGCGGTGTCTGGTCCCAGATGGTGGTGAAGGTCGACTCATCTGAAAAGACGAACGTTTCCCACTGGTCAACACTCCAGCCACTGTGCTCACTGGCGAAATGGAGGCGGGCCGCTTTGTTCTGCTGCGTCAGTCGTGGCTTCTGCACAGCCAGCCAGTTCTTTAGATAGCCTTCGGCCAGCTGTCTCCTCACTGTGGAAATGGGAGCCGAAACCCTTGCAGCATCGGAGAAATCTTGCGCGGTGCCAAACGAGATAGCGTAAGCAGCCCCGATCAAAACTTCATCTTCTGTCGCTGTAGTTGCCCGCGGGCGTCGGTTATGTGGAGCATCTGAAATGCGGCATCCCTTTAAATATGCTTGCACGGTACGGTTGACTGTGTGTGCTGACCACAACGTCATATCTGCCATTCTGCGCTGAGTGTAGGACCTCAGGGAAAGTTCCGAGATCCGTATACTTTCGCTTTCCGGAACTCGAGCCGTATTTGCAACAGCAATGTGCACCGCTCCTCCAAAACCGGCTCAAACCGTCAAAACTGCTTCAGTAATACTGTGATTGAAGCGTGATTCGGGCCACGGTTTTATCGGGCATCACAGGTGAAAGTAAAAGGTGCGAAACAAAATCAACTGCGACATGCACCTTGCATTCGTCACGCAAGCGCCGGCGCTGCGATAACGCCATGGTACAGCAAAGACCAGACGGCACAGGGGAGAAGACTGAGTGGTGGAAGGGCAAAATTCTTTCCTTTTTGTTTTCAAGTGCGTCGCTTGTCGGCTCCACCATACTTCTGGAGAGCGCTCCGGCCACGCTGCTTCAGGTTGCAAGTCACATTGAGCGCGATAGTACCACTGCCCATTCAGGTGACTTTCAAGGAGGCCACCAGTGGGGCTTGTCAGACCCAGGTTGCTGTGCCCTAGCAACCTCTCGAGACCAGTCGTCATTTCTCACGGTGAGCAGGAGGCACGACCCGGATTTTTCGCTCACATCTCCGACAACGTCGACATGGACAGTGCTGGTTTTGCTGCAGAACGGCAGACTAATCGCTGTCACGTTATTACACTCATGCTCTAACAATGGCCAAGAGATGCCTGGGTATGGTCGAGTTCGGTAAGCAGTAGATATGCGAATGAAGCACAAAACAAGGATATCTAAAGTGTACGACACTAAGCCTTCAGTTCAGCGGCGCCAATAAATTAGTGCTGGCTCACAATCGTGGCCGAGGCTAGCGTCATAGTCATTAAAACTTCCTGTTGGGCGAGTTGGTAGTTCATCTTGAAGTAGAAATGTTATAGCGCAAACAAAGACACGGACAAGAGAGACGAAACACACACACACCCGCTAGGGTCTTAGACCAAAAAGTTGCCTTGACGGATCATAGATAAGTTCCGCCGCCAAGCAACCCTAAATCCGCCTCGTGCGGTAGAAGCCCAACATGTGGCCTTTTTCTTTCGCTTTGTCCCTGTGACTCTTGTCCATGCGACTCTTTGCCCACAGTGACGGGATTTGAAGGCGCAGGCTAGTTTCCCAAGCCATGCAACCCTAGGAAGCAGAGCACCAGATCGGGGCATAGCTTGAACCCATTTTGAGAAAACCGGTGGGTACCCGGCCGACGCCGGGAGTCGAATCCTCCACCTCCCGAAGCTACGGCGGGTGCTCTACCACGAGGCCACAGATAGCGCGTGTGTGTGTGTTTCGTCTCTCTTGTCCGTGTCTTTGTTTGCGCTATAACATTTCTAGCGTCATACTGTGGTCGCTGATGGCGGAGTCTCTTGCTTGGCATGTGTCTCGTGACTACTTTTTCCATTTTCTCCCTGCTCCATGCACTTTTCGTGAGTTAGTAAATGACTGAGTGAGTGAGCGACTAAGTGAGGGAATGAGTGGCCAAGTGAGGGAATGAGTGGCCAAGTGAGGGAATGAGTGGCCAAGTGAGGGAATGAGTGGCCAAGTGAGGGAGTGAGTGGCTGAGTGAATGGCAGCGAGTGAGTGAATGACTGAGCGAGTGATTAAATGACTGAGCAAGTGATTAAATGACTGAGCGAGTGATTAAATGACTGAGCGAGTGATTAAATGACTGAGCGAGTGATTAAATGACTGAGCGAGCGAGTGAATGACTGAGCGAGCGAGTGAATGACTGAGCGAGCGAGTGAATGACTGAGCGAGCGAGTGAATGACTGAGCGAGCGAGTGAATGACTGAGCGAGCGAGTGAATGACTGAGCGAGTGAGTGCATGACTGAGCGAGTGATTAAATGACTGAGCTAGTGATTAAATGACTGCGCGAGTGAGTGAATGACTGAGCGAGCGAGTGAATGACCGAGCGAGCGAGTGAATGACTGACCGAGCGAGTGAATGACTGAGCGAGCGAGCGAATGACTGAGCGAGCGAGTGAATGACTGAGCGAGTGAGTGAATGATTGAGCGAGTGAGTGAATGACTGAGCGAGTGAGTGAATGACTGAGCGAGTGAGTGAATGACTGAGCGAGTGAGTGAATGACTGAGCGAGTGAGTAAATGACTGAGCGAGTGAGTGAATGACTGAGCGAGCGAGTGAATGACTGACCGAGCGAGTGAATGACTGACCGAACGAGTGAATGACTGAGCGAGTGAGTGAATGATTGAGCGAGTGAGTGAATGACTGAGCGAGTGAGTGAATGACTGAGCGAGTGAGTGAATGACTGAGCGAGTGAGTGAATGACTGAGCAAGTGAGTGAATGACTAGGCAAGTGAGTGAATGACTAGGCAAGTGAGTGAATGACTAGGCAAGTGAGTGAATCACTGAGCAAGTGAGTGAATGACTAGGCAAGTGAGTGAATCACTGAGCAAGTGAGTGAATGACAGAGCAAGTGAATGGATGACTGAGCGAGTGCTTAAATGACTGAGCGAGTGCTTAAATGACTGAGCGAGTGCTTAAATGACTGAGCGAGTGATTAAATGACCGAGCGAGCGATTAAATGACCGAGCGAGCGAGTGAATGACTGAGCGAGTGAGTGAATGACTGAACGAGTGAGTGAATGACTGAGCGAGTGATTAAATGACTGAGCTAGTGATCAAATGACTGAGAGAGTGAGTGAATGACTGAGCAAGTGAGTGAATGACTGAGCGAGCGAGTGAATGACTGAGCGACCGAGTGAATGACTGAGCGAGCGAGTGAATGACTGAGCGAGCGAGTGAATGACTGAGCGAGTGATTAAATGACTGAGCGAGTGATTAAATGATTGAGCTACTGATTAAATGACTGAGCGAGTGAGTGAATGACTGAGCGAGCGAGTGAATGACCGAGCGAGCGAGTGAATGACCGAGCGAGCGAGTGAATGACTGAGCGAGCGAGTGAATGACTGAGCGAGCGAGTGAATGACTGAGCGAGCGAGTGAATGACTGAGCGAGCGAGTGAATGACTGAGCGAGCGAGTGAATGACTGAGCGAGTGAGTGAATGACTGAGCGAGTGAGTGAATGATTGAGCGAGTGAGTGAATGACTGAGCGAGTGAGTGAATGACTGAGCGAGTGAGTGAATGACTGAACGAGTGAGTGAATGACTGAACGAGTGAGTGAGTGACTGAGCGAGCGAGTGAATGACTGAGCGAGCGAGTGAATGACTGACCGAGCGAGTGAATGACTGAGCGAGCGAGTGAATGACTGAGCGAGCGAGTGAATGACTGAGCGAGTGAGTGAATGATTGAGCGAGTGAGTGAATGATTGAGCGAGTGAGTGAATGACTGAGCGAGTGAGTGAATGACTGAGCGAGTGAGTGAATGACTGAGCGAGTGAGTGAATGACTGAGCGAGTGAGTGAATGACTGAGCGAGTGAGTGAATGACTGAGCGAGTGAGTGAATGACTGAGCGAGTGAGTGAATGACTGAGCGAGTGAGTGAATGACTGAGCGAGTGAGTGAATGACTGAGCGAGTGAGTGAATGACTGAGCGAGTGAGTGAATGACTGAACCAGTGAGTGAGTGACTGAGCGAGTGAGTGAATGACTGAGCGAGTGAGTTTATGACTGAGCGAGTGAGTGAATGACTAGGCAAGTGAATGGATGACTGAGCAAGTGAATGGATGACTGAGCAAGTGAATGGATGACTGAGTGAGTGACAGTGACTTACCGACTGAATGAGTGACTGAGTAAATGAGAGTGAGTGTCTGAGTGAGTAAATGAGAGAGTGAGTGCCTGAGTGAGTAAATGAGCGAGTGAGAGACTGAGTTAGTGCCTGAGCGAGATACTCAGTGAGTGAATCAGTGAGTGCCTGAGTGAATCCTGGAACCTTACCTTTCTGCAGTCGCTACAACGGACCTTTCCGATGCATTGCAGGGCTACAACGGACCTACAAAGGTCGGAAAGGTTCGTTGTAGCGGCCACAGAATGGCAAGTTCTCGTAGTAGCTTAGATTTCAAGAGGAAACAGAGGAAACTAGTGTAGCGAAAGGCTATTAACGAGTTAGCATTAAGAGGGAAAGTATATGAATTCAGGATTTCGCTGCAGAGTAGATTTTCCGCTTTAATTGAAGAAGACGACTGTAATTTTGAAACAATGAACGATAACCTCACAGCTGTCGTTACGGAGTGTGCCGCAAAAGTAGATGGTAGGATGGTTCGACAGGATACCGGCAAGCTATGTCAGGAGGCTAAAGATGCGAATAAGAAACGCAAAACCCTAGGACGTCTAACTTCGAAGACAGAATAGAACTAGCAGAGCTATCGAAGTTAATAAATAAGATCAATGTAGCCGACTTAAGGAAGTTTAACATGGAGAAAATTGACCATGCTGTAATGAACGGAGGTAGCCTAAAAGCAGTGCGGAGAAAACTGGGTATAGCTAAAATCCAGATGAATGCCCTAAGAGAAAAAAGAGGGCAATACCATTAGCAATATGGATATGATAGTTAAAGGTTTTACACAAATATATACAGTAGCGAATGTAATCAGAACGTTACTGAGAAAGGCAGCCGAGCAAAGAAATAGGACATCCCGCCTGTAACGAAGGAGGTAATAAAGAAAGCCTTACGAGCAATGCAAAGCAGAAACGCAGCTGGTGAGGATCAGATAACAGCAGATGTGTTGAAGGACGGATGCGAGATTGCGCTAGAAAAAATTGCCACCTTGTATACGCAATGCCTTGTGACCTCGAGCGTGCCAGGAGCTTGGAAGAACGCTAACAGTATCTTAATTCATAAGAAAGGAGACGTCAAGGCTTGAAGAATTACAGAATATAGAGTGAGGTTGTAAAGGACAACCTCAAAAAGACTACCGCATGATAACATGCGGCTTGAAGAATTAGACCGATTAGCTTACTGTCAATTGCCTACAAGGTATTTACTAAGGTAATCGCTATTAGAGTCACGAAAACCCTAGACTTCAATCAGCCAAATGATCAGGCAGGTTTTCGTAAAGGATACTCGACAGTACGTCATATTCACGCTATCAATCGGATCATAGAGAAATGCGCAGAATATAACCAACCCCTATACATAGCCTCCATTGGTTACGAGAAAGCATTTGACTCAGTGAAGGCCTCAGCTGTCATGCAGGCATTGCGGAATCTGGGTGTAGAAGATTGTTATGTGAAAATATTGGAAGATATTTATAACAATTGCACAGCTACTACGGTTCTCCATAAAGTCAGCAATAAAGTTCCAATAAGGAAACGTGTCACGCAGGGAGATACGATCTCGCCAATGCTATTCACTGCCTGCTTACAGGAGGTATTCCGGGGCCTGAAATGGGAAAAGTTGGGGATAAGAGCTAATGAAGAATACCTGAGTAATTAGCGATTCGCTGTTGACATTGCCTTGCTGAGTCACACAGGACATGAACTGCAAAAAAACAGGCAGAGCAGAACGGTGGGGTTAGATATTAACATGCAGAAAACCAAAGTCATATTCAACAGTCTAGCAAGGGAACAGAAGCACGCAATTGGTAGCGAGGTGCTGGAAGTAGTAAGGGAATATGTCTACTTAGGGCAGGTAGAGACCGCTGATCCGGATCATTGGATGGAAATAACTAGAACAATAAGAATGGGGTGGAGCGCATATGGCAGGTTCTCTCATATCATGAATGTGTGACGTTCCCGCCTGTCGGGGGTCAGTCACAATGCAACACAGTTGTTTGTTGCTATCTACGGGTTCTGCTGAAGCGAGGAGAAATGAGCCAACACACAACGCCTCCGAATCAACCTAATTTATTCTCACTCTGCCTGAAGGTGAAACTGGGAGTTCCGCTCACCGCTGTCTTCCGCTCATCGCTGTCACCGCTGCCTCGCTCTCGGCTGCTCTGGCGGGGGTGGCGCTCAGCCTGGTGGCGGTCCCACGTTTCGGTGACTGTGACGGGTTGTGGCGTCAGGCTTCTTGGGCGTCTCGGCTGGCGGTACTCTGACGGGTTGTGGCGTCCGGCTTCTTGGGCGTCTCGGCTGGCGGTCAGTTTGCAACGGATGCCCTCGGGTCCGGCCTCACCGACTACAGACCAGCGCGATCTGCTTCCGTCCGTACACTTCGCCCGTCTCTGCCCGTTCTCTCCTTTGTCTCATCTGTCCCCAACGCGTCTCTCTGAGGACTCCCTTTCTTTCCTTCGGTGTCCTCCTCGCCTCCTCTGCTGGGAGCCCTCTTGGTGCTAACTTGCCGGCCTCCCCCGCCACCTCGAGCCATTAGTAAGGCCGTCGCGCTGCAAGACAATGCAGGCCAGTGGGCCCGCGAACTCCGGGAAGCTGTTTTTGCCGCGAGCGTCCCGGCCTACCCTCGGCGCCGCAGGGTGCCGGCCTCTTCGCGAACGCGGGGCTCATTGCTCAGCCGAAGACGCACTCCTCTCGAAGTTGACATATTTATGAGGGTCACGGCTGTCCTCTCTCTTCTCGCATCGGAACCCGGGGTGGTCTCTTCCAAGAACCGCGGCTTGGACACGTGATCAGGGCATTCGAAAACTTGGCCGTCAACGGACAAAGGGAGTCCTCCTTCAGTAGCGGAAGAGAGCAGCTGCCCGGGGAGACAGTCTGTTTTCCAAGGGCATGGGGCCCTCTTTTCTTTTGGGTTAACTTCCCTTAATAAAGACCCAACTCCCAGCCTCCTCCGAGTCCACAGACCGTCCCTCGCAACAAGGCCGTCTGCAGGCGTGCATGCGCGCACACACAAACGCACAAACGTGCCTGTCTCTGTGCCAAAGGGGGGGGGGGGGGAGTTGGGGACGCGCTGCAAAACGGGCCGCAGGGATGCGTGTGGTCGCGCAGGGCTCCGCGCGCGGCCTCTCCTCTTTTGCCCTCTGGCTATTTCGCACGTCTTTGTGTTGCGCCCGCTGCATTCTACACAACCGCCTTCGCTGACGGAGCAGGGCGATAATTTTGAGAAAGACACAGTGTCTCTGGTGTTCGTCGATGGAGAGAGTTCTTTTGTGCCATGCCTAGGCCTCCCGTACACAGTCCTTCACAAATGGAAGTTTACTAATATAACTCAAGAGAAAGCTATACAACAGCTGTATCTTGCCGGTACTCACCTATGGGGCAGAAATGTGGAGACTAACAAAGAGGGTTCAGCTTATGTTAAGGACAACGCAGCGAGATATTGAAAGAAAAATGATAGGCGTAACGTTAAGAGATCTGAAGCGGGCGGAGTGGGAGAGGGAACAAACGCGGGTTAATGACCTCCTAGTAGAAATGAACAGGAAGGAGTGGAATTGGGCAGAGGATGTAATGCGAAGCCAAGATGACCGGTGGTCCTCAAGGGTAACTGAGTGGATTTCAAGACAAGGCAAACGTAGCAGGGGGCGAAATAAAGTTAGGTTGGGAGATGAGATTAAGAAATTTGCGGGGATACGATGGCTGCAACTGGCAAAGGTCAGGGTTAATTAGAAATAGATGGGAGAGGCTTTTGCCATGCAGTGGGACTATTCAGATGACGATGATGAGTGAATCAGTGAGTGCCTGAGTGAAACAGTGAGTGCATCAGTGGGTGACTGAATGCATCAGTGAGTGACGGAATGCTTCAGTGAGTGACGGAATGCATCAGTGAGTGACGGAATGCATCAGTGAGTGACGGAATGCATCAGTGAGTGACGGAATGGATCAGTGAGTGACTGAATGGATCAGTGAGTGACTGAATGGATCAGTGAGTGATTGAATGGATCAGTGAGTGACTGAATAAATCAGTGAGTGATTGAATAAATCAGTGAATGACTGAATGAGTGAAGGATTGAGAGACTGACTGTCCTAATGAGTGAAAAATTGACTGACTGATGGAGTGAGTGAAAGAATGAGTGAAAGTGTCAGTGACTGACTGACAGAAAGAGTGAGTGATTGAGAGAGTGGGTGAGTGACTGCATGAGGCAGTGGAAGAGTGAGTGAGTGACTGACTGAGAGACTGAGTAAGTGAGAGACTGACTGAGAAATGGACAGAGTGAGTGAGAGACTGACAGAGTGAGTGAGAGATTGACCTAGTGAGCAAGAGATTGACCGAGTGAGCAAGAGACTGACCGAGTGAGCAAGAGACTGACAGAGTGAGCGAGAGACTGGCAGAGTGAGTGAGAGACTGACAGAGTGAGTGAGAGACTGCCAGAGTGAGTGAGAGTCTCATTCACTGACAAAGATAGACTGACTGCGAGTGTGAGAGACTGACCGACGGACAGAATGTGAGAGACTGATTGACTGACAGAATGTGAGAGACAGACTGACTGACACAGTGTGGGATATGTTGTGTCTTGCGCGTAGACGCGTAGACGGGGGACAAACGAACCGCTCAGCCAGTGCGCGATTCCCGCCGAGGTGTTGTGTTCGGGTTGCGCGCGTAAACGAAGGGCCGACGAACCTCTCAACGTTCTCTTCCTCCTTTCCCCTCAGCCCTCTCCTGTCTGCACCAGCCTGCCGTGCCTAGACAGAAGAGATGACTTCGGATCGCGCCGATGAGCGGCTGCCAGCGCGCACCGCTTGAGTCGAGCGATAATAAATAGTTTTGTGTTCGCAAACGCCTTGTATCTTCGGGGAAACCATGGACATAACAGTGGCGACGAGGAAGCAGATCCGAGCCCAGCGTTAAGCTACGCCGTACAACAATCATGGCTACGCTCACGCTTCCTGGGCGGATACCGGAGTTCAACGGTTCCTCATGGACATCGTGGTTTGGACGCCTTGAATTCTATTTTGAGGCAAACAACATCACGGAGAATGCCCAGAAGAGGGCCCACCTGCTTACGCTGTGCGGGGAGGAGACGTACGACATCGTTTGCGCTCTAGTACAGCCAAGCACTCCAGCTGCCGTGGCCTACGACGACATCGTAGCTGCACTGCACAAACACTTCGACCCGCGGCCATCCGAAGTCTACAGCCGGGCTCGCTTCCAACGACGTGACCAGTTGGAGGGAGAAACAGCAAGTGCCTACGTTGCGGCACTAAAGAAACTGGCTGCCGACTGCAACTTTGGAACGCTGCCTGCGAGCACAGCAGCCACCGAACAGTCAGCCGGAGCAACGTCATCCCTGTCGCTAGCTAACCCCACGATGCTCCCCCTGGACATCATGCTGCGTGATCGATTTGTGTGTGGACTGCGTGACGAGTCCTTGCAACAGCGCCTGTTCGCGGAGAAGGAGCTAACGTTTACAAAAGCCTATGACATCGTCTTGCGAACGGAAAGTGCGGGGCAGCAGCAGCGACAAATGCGCCGATCTATCGAGCCAGTACACCAGACAAGCCATTCGAACAACCAGAGCCACAACACGAAGGCAAGTTCGAAAAAACTTCCAAAGGTCCAGCGCTGTTGGCGCTGTGACGAACAGCATAATCCGCAGACGTGCCGCTTTCAAGCAACTACCTGCAACTTTTGCCACAAGCGTGGGCACATCGAGAAAGCTTGTATAACGAAAAAGAAGCAGGGGAAATCAGCCCAGTCACGCAATCATAACGTAGACGCTTCTGAAGTCGCGGCACAAGATGAGAAGCAAGGGTTTCAATCACCTCCGTCAGCGCTGTACGACCTAAACACCGTTGCCAACATCGGCACGCGTCAGAAAATAATGGCCAGCTTGACCATCCACAATAAGCTGATCCAGTTCGAAGTCGACTCCGGAGCTGCATGCACCATTATCAGCGAGGACACCTTTCGAACAACGTGGCCGGAGCACGCACCCAGAATAAGAGACGACGACACGCACCTCAGGACGGGGTCAGGTCAGAGCCTGCCGCTACTGGGTAGCGCCGACGTCGACGTTGTGTACAACGGGAAGAAATGCAAGCTGCCACTCTTGATTGTTAAAAACAGTGGATCCAGCCTCCTGGGAAGGAACTGGTTTGATGCACTTGGGATCACCATTGGCGGCGTCCACCAGACTGGAACGAAGACAGTGGTGGATTGCCTTCAAGAGAAGTACAAGACAGTCTTCTCCGATGACATCCCAGGACACGAGGGACCTCCTGTCGACTTCGAGTTGCTCAATGAGGCCAGCCCTAAATTCTTCAAAGCAAGGCCAGTACCTTTTGCTTTAAGATCTGTAGTAGAAGCGGAACTTGATAAATTGCAAGAACAAGGCGTCATTGAGCCAACGCAACACTCCGAATGGGCAACACCACTCGTCGTAGTTCGGAAGAATAATGGCACCTTACGACTATGCGGAGACTACCGCAGCACAGTGAACAGGTTTACCAAGCCGTTCTCCTACCCGCTGCCAACGCCAGAGGAGGTCTTCAGCACACTTCGCGGAGGGAAAATTTTCACCACTGTGGATCTTACGCAAGCGTACCAGCAGCTGAAGGTGAGCGAATCAACATCGCAGTTGCTTACCATCAATACGCTGAAGGGCCTCTCCAAAGTCAAACGACTGCCATTTGGCATAGCGGCAGCCCCTGCAATTTTCCAGAGGTATATGGAGACAATACTTCGTGGAATTCCTGGAACATGCGTTTATCTCGACGATGTAATCGTCACAGGAGCATCAGACGAGGAGCATGCTGCACGTTTGGAACAAGTTTTCGAAAGGCTAGCCAACGCAAACTTGCGTATAAGCAAGGAAAAATGCTGTTTTTCCGTACCCAAGGTGAAATTCCTGGGTCACGTAATTGACGCTGAAGGCATCCATCCGACTGATGACAAGGTGCGAGCAATAACCGAGGCACGAGCACCAACTAACAAGCAGGAACTCCAATCCTTTCTTGGACTTCTTACATTCTTTGACCGGTTCCTAGAACAGCGAGCAACTGTGGCCAACGACCTGTACAAACTATTGCAAAAAGAGGTCCCGTGGACCTGGTCGCCAAGCCATCAGGAGTCATTCGAGGCCCTGAAACGGCTTCTTTTGCAATGCACAGCCCTCAAACATTACGATGAGAGCAAGCCCTTGATCATAGCCTGCGATGCATCCCCCTACGGCGTAGGTGCTGTTCTTTCACAAGCTGACAGTCAAGGAAGAGAGGCACCAATTGCTTTTGCGTCACGCACTCTATCAGCAGCAGAGCGCAACTACTCTCAGCTCGATCGCGAGGGGCTTGCTGTGGTCTACGCGGCCGAACACTTTCGCCAGTACATCGCTGGGCGAAAGGTAACGTTCATAACAGATCGCAGGCCACTGCTAGGCATTTTGTGGCCCCAGAAGTTAATACCGCAGATGTTGCCACCACGCATGACACGCTGGTGCATCAAAATGTCAGCATATGACTACGACCTTGTACACCGATCGGGGAAGAAGCACCAGAATGGAGACGCACTGAGCCGCCTACCACTGAGCACGACCCACGAAGAACCACCTAACCCGGGAGACGTGTTGATGCTCGAGGCACTGCCACAGCCGCCGCTAACAGCAGATACAGTTGCTACGTCGACCCAAGAGGACCCATCCCTATCGGAGCTTTTCAACGCCATTCAAGAAGGCAACGTGAGCCGACTAAAGGGAGAAAGCTTCAACGCCTATCGCAAGAGAGCTACGGAGTTAAGTACGCACCGCGGTTGCATCACCTGTGGGTCACGAGTTCTTATCCTACCAGCATTACGCGCGCAAGCTATGTCACTGCTTCATGCAGGCCATCGAGGCATTGTGGCTATGAAGAAATGCGCCCGAAGCTTCATGTGGTGGCCTGGAATCGACAGCGACATCGAAGAAAGTGCTCAGAATTGCAAGATATGCCAAAACAACCAAACGGCGCCACCAAGGGCCCCGGCCCCACAGTGGGAGAAGGCAAGTGAGCCCTGGCACACTATTCATATCGATTTTGCAGGACCGGTCGAGGGAAGCACGTTTCTTGTTATTGTCGACGCCTACACTAAATGGGTCGAAGTAAAACAGATGACCAAAGTAACGTCAGCTGCGGTCATTGAGGCATTGAGAACATTGTTTGCCGCGTTTGGATTGCCAAGAAAAATCGTCTCTGATAACGGCAGCGCCTTCGTGTCAGCGGAGATCAGGCAGTTTTTCAAACAAAACGGTATCGCAGCCGTCACATCGGCTCCCTACCATCCGGCTACAAACGGCCAGGTTGAACGATACGTGGCAGAGCTCAAGCGAGCTTTACTGAAGGAACAAGCTGGGTCATTGCATCTACGCATCGCCCGCTTTCTCTTCAAACAGCACAGCACGGTGCAAAACACAACCGGCCGTACCCCAGCGCAGCTCATGTTCGCACGCGAGCTGCGAACCCACCTGAGCGCCGTCCTTCCGGAGCCAGCACCTGAAACCGGACAGAAGGAAGACGATCTTCCCCGCGTTAAGAGAATGCGAAAGGGCCAACGCGTTCTTGCTCGAAAATTCCACGGACAGCAGGCGTGGGCCCCAGCTGTAATAGACAGACGCATTGGGAAAAGATCCTGGCTCGTACATATGGAGGGGGGCATTGCTCGCCGACACCTCGACCAGCTTCGTCTTCTGAAGGCACCGCCGCAAACGACACCGATCCGAACAAGCAGCCCTTCGGCCCCTGGTACCGTGGTTTGGGATATCGTGGCGGAAGACGCACCGCTTCAACACGCAAGGTGTACGCCAAATACAGAAACGGCAAGCGCCTCTTCTAATGCCACGGCCGTACTACAGCGCGCTTCCACACGTGCACGCCGGCCTCCTGACCGCTACCAGGCCCCTTTCTAAGGGGGGAGGAAGTGTTGTGTCTTGCGCGTAGACGCGTAGACGGGGGACAAACGAACCGCTCAGCCAGTGCGCGATTCCCGCCGAGGTGTTGTGTTCGGGTTGCGCGCGTGAACGAAGGGCCGACGAACCTCTCG
This sequence comes from Amblyomma mixtum, assembly GCF_055824585.1. NCBI lineage: Eukaryota > Metazoa > Arthropoda > Arachnida > Ixodida > Ixodidae > Amblyomma > Amblyomma mixtum. Next base: position 141,536,157 of record NC_143012.1, on the reverse strand, counting down.
ACGTTCCCTTCCTCCTTTCCCCCGAGCCCTCTCCTGTCTGCACCAGCCTGCCGTGCCTAGACAGGAGAGATGACTTCGGATCGCGCCGATGAGCGGCTGCCAGCGCGCACCGCTTGAGTCGAGCGATAATAAATAGTTTTGTGTTCGCAAACGCCTTGTATCTTCGGGGAAACCGTGGACATAACAGGATACTGACTGACTGATAGTGTGAGACTGATTGACAGTGTGGTACTCACTGATTTACAGAGAGAGAGAGACTGACTAACTGACCGTATTTGAGAGACTGACTGACAGACAGAGAGATTGAGTGAGTGAGTGAGTGAGTGAGTGAGTGAGTGAGTGAGTGAGTGAGTGAGTGAGTGAGTGAGTGAGTGAGTGAGTGAGTGAGACACTGACTGAGTGACTGACCTAGTGTCTAACTGGGTGACTGATCGAGTGACTGACTGACTGAGCTAACTGAGTGACTCATTGAATGGCTGAGTGATTGAGTGAAGGACTGAATTAGTGAATGACTGAGTGAATGAATGACTCGCTGAATGACTGACTGGCTCACTGGCTGAGTGAATCAGTGAGAGTGAAAAACTGAAACATTGTTGCCATCTCATTTCTGCGCCCAATGGCTTGTGCTGTCCAATCTGCCCTGTCAATCAGCCGGAGCGGGTATTCGAGGTTCATGCCAGACAGAGCTGCCTCTTGGTGCTCAAGAGTTGAGTTGCGATTCATCGGGGTAGCTCACGTTTTAAGGAATGACCTTGATATGCGGTATAACCAGGAGCCACCCGCAGTGAGCTTTATTACTGTATACAGTTGCGTTGATTTCATTTAGAAGGCTGTGGCAGGGATTGGCATTAGTCTGCAACTGTCTCCACGTTACCGATCATTCCTGGTAACGTCTTGCTTGGTGGTTTAGTGGTGGTAGTTCTTTTTAGACTCTCCGTTCGCATATACGCTATAAGCACGTCTTTACTGAATACGAAAACAAAGGAATATTTAAGTTCTGCTTAAAGAGGGAAGGGTGGTGGTACCGGGACAAAACTAGGTGTTTATTCTCAGCGCAGCCACACATGAAGCTACACATGGTCAACATGCACGACAAATTGCGGCTAGCTTGACTAACATGCCAACAATTGATGGTGGTACTGGAGAGCGAAATATACTCGCTTGTTATGGTTATGCTTTGTAAGAGCGGATTCATCGGAAGTTGCCAGGCATCTCTGCCAGTACCCTCAATATAGTCTAGGTGAACTAGCTCACGTCAGCTGCTGTCAAAGGAGGCATAATTTGCGTTTTCAGGCAGCTTGCAGCCAGCTGTTATTTTAAGCCGTCATCTGTGCGGGCGAGCTTTGCAAAAGCTCCAGTAAGCATAGTGAAGGGCAGCGTACACGATGAAACTGACGCTCACAACAATCAGTGTCAAAGAAGTGCTAGAGACTGCGCTAGTTGGAACATGGTCATATGTAAGACGTGCACTCCTTTGGTTGACAAAGACAGTAAAAGACGATTACACGACCATTTAAAGGCAACCTACCAACTCAGACTTTCTACCATTGCAGTGAAAAACACAGTTCACTTGCGTGTCGTTTTTCTTTTCCCATGTATGTTTTTATCAAGCTTTCATTATGTGCTCTTGTTTCGTTTTTTTTTCTCCACTACATCGAAAGCAGTACAGATTGCATTTAACTGGTCGTGTTGTCTTTAAGTCTGTCTTTATCAATTTAAACACCGCACGTCTGGCACATAACTGAGCTTCACCTCTCAACTTTGAGCACTGGCAACTGATAGACACCCCCCCTTACTTACACTTCAAACTGAGATACTCGATGCTGCTGTTCAGAGCGATACCCTCAATGACCAAGTGTGCGCCAGAAGTGGATGCTGGGAAGCGCACGTCGAGTCTCCTCAGACTCCGTGTGAGGGGCAGGTAGGCTCTCAACGCCGGCACGATCTCTGGATCCACGTCTCTCATCCGGAACACCACCTCGAGAGATGACAGATGATCTCCACACTGGCAGCCGACACGGCACGGTGAGCACGGTGGCGTGAACACCAGGTTGATTGCTTCCGCAGGCTCTTCTACCAGAAAGTCGCGGAACGTGAAAAATAACGCCGCCGACCGGAGTTTGTTGCGAGCGCTCAACCTGGAACCACATGACAGCTTTCAGGTCGTTGCCAATATGTAAAAATGTTAGTTAGTTAGTTATATGGGGTTTTACGGTGCATAAGCAACTATGGCTATCATGCGCCAAACACAAGGTTAGATGATGTTATGTCAAGTGTATAGAGGTTACATTATATTAAATTTAAAACATTGGCTTTCATTAGAAACTTACAAACAAGTGAAAACTCGACAAATGTTTTCTCGCCTAAAAGAAATACGGGATGAAATGGAATGTGTTCATTCTAAAATACCATAAAAATTTTTTTCGAAGTTCTTCGAGATGCGAACAAGAAATTAAAATGTGATTTACTGTGAGCTCCTCACCACACATTTCACACACAGGTTTGTCTTTTTTTGTTAATAAGAAGTTATGGGTGACGTGTGTGTGGCCTATGCGTAAACGACATAAAATTACTTCGATAAAACGTTCTTTATGGCGGCATGATTTCCATTCTTTCAAAATGTGCTTTACAGTATGCAGCTTGTTGTTTCCTTCATTTTCCCAAGAATCTTGCCATTTAGCTCTTAGTTTGCTATGCACTAACTTCATGTAATCCTTAGGAGGCAAATTCACATGTTTTATTTCCATGGTTCTGGCTTGTGCAGCACACATGTCGGCTCTCTCATTATCCCTAACGCCAACGTGACTGGGATCCCAGCAGCATTTTATAACATGTTTTTGTGTTGTGACCTTAACTATATTGTGTATGATGCTTCCAATCAGTGGCTCCGTGGCATTTTTGGAGTTTAATGCTGTAAGGACGCTCAGTGAATCTGTATAAATGATGCTGTGTTTGATGTTTTCATTTGTTATTTTCTGTACCGCAACACAAATGGCATAACACTCAGCGGTGAAAACTGTAGCACATGAGGGCAGTCGTACTGCATTTTAATTTTATCCTTGTATTCCTGCGCTTCCTACATGAGCATGAGTTTTTGTCCCATCAGTATAAAATGCAGTATAATTTCTGTATTTTTCTTGCAGTCCTAGATATTCTTGTATTATATAGTCATGTGGTGTACACCTTTTTCCAAGGCGTGTTAGTGTGACATCACACACTGTGGGGAGGGTGTACCATGGTGGTAGCGCTTCGTGTCTTGGGGCAATACTTTTAATTTCATTCAGTATGTTCAGAGCTTGGCATTTTTCTTCAAAGCGCAAGAGCAACAACTTAATCGCGTGAGGCTTGTTGAAGAGTATTCGGGATGGGCATTTCGTGACAATTGGATAACAGAGATGTTTGGGCTGAGAAAGGATTTTGAGGATGTATGTACAAGTTAGTGCAGTTCTTCGATCTTCTAAGGCAGGTTCATTAGTTTCCACATACAGACTTGCTATTGGGGAAGTTCTGTAAACACCGGAAGACAACTTTAAACCAAGATTGTGGATAGGATCCAGTCGTTTTATGTAAGATGGTCTTGCTGAGCCATATACTATGGACCCATAGTCGAACTTAGAGCGGACCTGAGAACGATAGATGTGTAACAGGCATGCCCTATCAGACCCCCAGCGTTTTCTTGACACTAGTTTCAGCACATTGAGGGCATGGGAAGCTTTTTTGTTTAAGCTTTTTATATGTGGCAAGAAAGTGAGCTTTTTATCGAAGGTTATGCCTAGAAGGGTATATGCTTGGGCTTGTTGGTTCATAACTGAAAGGTGAAAAACGTAGCGCAAAGAGATGAGGACACAGAAAGACGGACAACACACGGCGCTAACTTCCAAACCACCTTTCTTTCTGAAATAAACCATTGTTGGAAGTTAGCGCCGTGTGTTGTTCGTCTTTCTGTGTCCTCGTCTCTTTGCGCTACGTTTTTCACCTTTCATTTATCCCTAGAAATTTATGCTCTTGTTTGACAGGTAATGACGTTTGATTTAAATACAGTTAGGGGTCGGCCTGTAGGCCTCGTCTCAAAGATAACAGAACCGCTACTGTTTTCTGAGGGAAAAATCTAAATCCGTTTCTATCTGCCCAGGTAGACAGTTTATTTGTTATTGCGAAGCAATACTACTTTCGCTACCACCTCAGCCCGTGCCGTGCCGCGGCCGCATAGCCACGCTTGACCTTTCGCGTGACCTCGCTGCATGACGTCATACCATCTGTGTAAGAACGGGGCCCCATCTCACGCCTCTCCTTGCGCGGCGCATAGCCACGGCCTGATTCCCGCTCCTCTCACCAGGGGCGCTGCGCGCTATGTGACGTCATACCATCTGCTTAATAACGGGGCCCCATCTCACGCCGTTGCCTTGCGCGGCGCATAGCCACAGCCGAGGCCTGTCTGCGCGCTACTCGTCAAGCCCATGAAATGCCGCCTCCAGCCTATACGCTTCGGCAGGTTGCAAAGAGAAAGCATCAGCGAGCTGCGGAGACAGAAGAAGAACGAGAAGAACGGCAACAGAACCACGTATTGCTTCGCAATGCTATTAAGGCGAAAGCCTTTAATGTCTCATCATTGTAAGCAGCAGTTGTGGACAGAAATGTCACGCTTTTCAGTTGGTCGAAACGGTCTTGACGTCACAGTGCGCCAATTTCAAACGGGGCCAATTGTACTTTGGCTAGTAACCATGCGACCAATTGAAGGGATCATATAGTGATGCTCCAAGTAAGTGGGACTGAGCTTAATTATTTGCTGAAGTACCCAATTAGCCTAATTAACTTTTCTAGTCAGGTCATATAAATAAATGAAACGGAGTAGGAAATTGGTCGAGCTCGTTAATCGAACCCCGGTCTTCGGAGTGCGAGACGAGCATGCTATCCACTCCGCCATGCCAGGTCGATGGTTTGGAATGAACAAAAGCGCGTCTAGTGAATACGGTGTCTTCGCTCACTGCCATCCTCCTCCCTTCCCTTCCAGCGAGGTGTAGGTGTCCACCGAGATATGAGAGACAGATACATTTCCTTTCCTCAAAAACCAATTTACCGACGAGCGAGGCGTAGAACCGAATGAGCGATGGCGTTCTGGACTCCGTGGCAGCGTTGCAAGACGCTGTCGCGTTCCACTCTTAGAGGCGAAGTTTAACATCTTAAACACACATCAGTGACCGCGCTTTAGGTCAAAAAAGTGCACCCCCCCCCCCTGAATTTTGGCGGGTGTCCACCGAGATATGCGAGACAGTTACAGAGTAATTTCCTTTCCTCAAATACAATTTTCATTTTCTTAATTACGGGCCATCTTTGTCTTTTTTCTTTCACTCCCACTTCCTCCCTTCCTCTACGGTGCGGTTAAGGTGTCCACCGAGATGACTCAGAATTCCTGCGCCATTTCCTTTCCTCAAAAACCGTTGCCTTCAAACGGCAAGGGATCGCGCCGAACGGGTGGTGGCGTTCCGTGGACTCCCTGGCAGCGCTACAACACGCTGTCGCGTTCCACTCCTAAAAGCGAAGCTTAAGCGTCATTAATTAGCAGTTAATTAGTAGTCAGACATTAATCAGTAATTAATCATTCATTAGTGGTTTGTCATCACTTAGTAATTAGTACTCAATTACATGTGGCGCCACCAGTGCCACAGAAGCAGTCAAAGTGGTGCGGAAAACGCTTTCGCCTCTACGCACTTTAGACAGTCAAAGTGCCCCCTGAATTTTTGGAGGTCATCTACGTAAACTGAGTACATTATGAATTTTGGGATTACTTTTCCTATGGAATTCATTTTGATGATGAATAAGGTGGTGCGGAGGATGCACCCCTGGGGTACGCCAGTTTCTTGAATAAAAGTGTTGGAGAAGGTTGCGCCTAGGCGGACTCTGAACGTACGATTGGTCAGGAAGTCGATCAAACAGCTCAGCATCCTGCCGCGGATACCTAGGCCCGCTAGATCACGGAGGATACCGAACCTCCACGTGGTATCGTAAGCCTTCTCTAGGTCGAAGAAGACCCCGATACAGTGTTGGTTGTGGATGAACGCTTCCCGGACTGTGTTCTCAAAGCGTACAAGGTGATGGTTGTGGAGCATCTCTTTTTAAAACCGCACTGGTGTATATCTAAAAGTTGCTGGGACTGAAGTATGAAGGTTAGTCTGATGTTTAGAATGCTTTCGAATGATTTTGCTATACAGCTACTGAGTGCTATTGGCCTGTAACTGGTGGGACTAGTTGGTGGTTTCCCAGGTTTTAAGAAGGGTACTATGATTGCTTCTTTCCATGCTTGGGGGATTTCTCCACTCATCCATATTTTATTAAAAAAACTTTAGGAGAGCCTCTATGGCAGTCTCAGAGAGGTGGGCAAGCATGGCATAATGTATATTGTCTGGGCCTGGTGCTGTTTTTTTACCAGACGTTAGTACTGTGTTTAGTTCCTGCATTGTAATAAGCTCGCATAAGCTCGCATTAATAAGCATCGCATTATTCACTGAATCATGGCTGACACCCGACATTCAAGATTTCGAACTACTTCATGACAATCAGTCATTTAACGTGTACCGGCTAGACAGAGTAGACCGCAGGGGAGGCGGAATCCTTGCTCTAGTGAAAACAAGCTTTTCTTCGACTCTAGTTAGTATTACCAGCCATAGTGAAATATTATGCATTAAATTCTCCTTTTCCTCTGGTACCAACATACTAGTCGCATGCTACAGAGCCCCTGACAGCGATCCCTCGTTTATTAATGACCTTCACTCTGTTCTTGAAGACTTACAGTCTCGTTTCCCTCACGCCAATCTTAAAGTCTGTGGGGACTTCAATTTCCCTGACATCGACTGAGAAAACCTGACTGCATCATCTCGGCAATCCAAAGACTTTTTAGAACTAGTCCTTACCTTCAACCTTTCTCAAGCTGTGTGCCTTCCAACGCGAGGTTCAAACATTCTCGACCTAGTCCTCGTTTCTAACCCTCAATTGATCGAATCGCTTTCGCGTACTAGTGGACTAAGCGATCACTGCCTAATATCTTTCAACCTTTCCATTCAAATTCCCATCCGCCAACCGTCTATTAAATATATCCGAGATTATTCCAAGGCTGACTTCGCGAGCATTAACGCCCATCTCGAAGATTTCCTTTGCGCTTTTGGAATCTCCAGACACACGAAATCGGTGAATGAAAACTGGTGTTTTTTTTTAAGGAAGAACTTTTATCTCTTTTAGATACTTATGTCCCGCTAATCTGCATCCGAGGGGACACCGGTAAACCGTGGTACTCCAATGTGCTGAGAAAATTATCTCGAAAGAAGAAACGCTTTTTCCGCAGTGCCAAGAAATCAGGATGCACAGGTGAGGTGGCAGAAATACGTCGATTGCCTACACGAATACATACACCTTTTACGATCTTCGAAAAGAAACTTTTACTGCCACGGCCTCATGAACATATTACGAGTGAACCCGAAAAAATTTTGGAGCCTACTCATGCCCAATAAAAACCATTCCTACAATATTTCTTTGAAGGCGCGAGACGGCTCCGATGTTACAGATCTCGAGCGCTCCGATGTAATGAACACATATTTCACCTCTGTTTTCACTCATGAGCCCACAGAAAGTAGCAGCTTTGACCTGCCTAACCTTAATTATGCACCTATGCCACCTATTGTCATCACGTCAGAGGGAATCTTAATTCTCATTGACAACCTGAAACCATACACTTCTCCTGGACCAGACAACATCCCCGCCAAGATCATCAAAGGAACAAAATACATTACAAGCCAAATCCTACAACTGATTTTCGCCCAATCTCTCGAAACTAGCCAACTTCCGGAAGACTGGAAGATAAGCAAAGTTGTACCAATTTTCAAAGCTGGAGATCGCACCGACCCCTCGAATTACCGACAGATTTCATTGACATGTATCTCGTGTAAACTCTTCGAGCACATATTATACTCACAAATTGCATCTCACCTCGATCAGAATTATTTTTTCTTTCTCAATCAGCATGGTTCCAGGGCAGGCTTTTCGTGCGAAACACAACTCTTCGAGCTCACTACTGATCTTCACTTAAATTTAGACTCCTCATTTCAAACCGATATCATCTACTTAGATTTTGCCAAAGCCTTCGATCGCGTCCCCCACCAACGCCTGCTGTCCAAGCTCTCCCGTCTGTCACTCGACCATCTTACTTTATACTGGATTCAGTGCTTCTTAACCAACCGCCAACTGTTCACAGTCATCGCCGGTCGTACTTCCGAAACTACTCGAGTAATCTCAGGGGTCCCCCAGGGATCGGTTCTTGCTCCGTTACTGTTTTTAATATTTATCAATGATCTACCTTCTGGCATCTCATCAACCGTCCGTCTTTTCGCGGACGATTGCGTCCTCTATCGCCGCATCAGCAACAGCAGTGACCAGACTGTATTACAGGAAGACCTCAGCAGAATCCAGAAGTCGTGCTCCGACTGGTTAACGCAGCTCAATGTCTCAAAATGTAAATTCATGCACATTTCACGCAAACGCTCCAATCTTTATTTCCCATACACCCTGAACTCCATAGCCGTGCCTCAAACTAATTCATACATGTACCTCGGCATTGAGATAACGACCAGTCTAACATGGACAGATCACATAACAAAATTATGCGCTAGCGCTTCCAGGTCACTTGGATTCATCCGGAGATCACTTTCCATGTCCCCCCCAGCCATCAGAGAACTAGCATATGAAACATATATTCGCAGCAAACTAGAATACGCCTCAACAATATGGCACCCGCACCAAGTCTACCTCATTGACTCACTCGAGGCCATCCAGAACCGGGCACCACGTTTCATCACCTTGCAGTACACACCTCGGCTCAGTGTTACTCTGATGAAATCATCTCTCGGTCTCAAATCATTGGCGCTTCGCCGAAAAATTTCTGTCCTCTGCCTATTCCACAAACTGTACTTCAGTTTTCCAGCACTTCGTGAAAACCTTCTGCGCACTGCGGTACGATCATCTCGCCGTTTATATAATTCATTTAGCATACAGCGCTTGCACGGCTCCACCAATGCAATCAACAAATCGTTTCTTCTTTGCGCGATCGAATTTTGGAATAACTTACCCGAAAACATTGTCGTTGAAACTAATCCTTCCAACTTTAGACAGCTACTCATCGACCATTTCCAAGAAGAAGAAAACTTTCCAAGTATCAGCTGCGATGTGCTGCAAAACGATCGCTTTATTGGACGCGTTGTTTAACTGTGGTGCGTATTTCTGTATGTTTTTTTTTTCACATTGTTTTTGATTGACTTGATAATTTGTTTACTGTTTTGCTTCGTCTAGTTTTCTTTCTAGTTTTTATTCTTTTTTTTCCTCTCTTCTTGTTCTTTTTTTGCCTTTTCTTATGTATGACCGTCGGACACTTGTATCCCCCCCCCCCTTATGTAATGCCCCACGGGACCCTTAAGGGTTAATAAATGATGATGATGATGATTGTAGTCTTCATGTATGCATGTTCCAAGGGAAGTTTTTGTTTTTCTACTATTGTGTTTTGCTTTTGGAATGTGTGTGTGTCTAGTTGGATGAGCTTGAAACTGTGGAAAAATGCTTTCCCAATATGTTGGCCTGCTCTTCTAATGTTGTTTGAGTACCGGGTGTTGTTAGCTTCCGAAATGTGAAAGTAGTAAAATCTCCTGTGAATTTCCGCACCTGCTCCCATATTTTCTTTGATGATATTGAGCTGTTTAACAAGGATATGTACTGTTGCCATGATGCCCTTTCTGCGTTGCGTCTAATGTATCGTGCTTTGGATTTAGCCCTTTTGAAGGTGAGCAAGTTTCCTGCAGTAGGGTGTCTTCGAAAGTTGCCCGAGCCTTGTTCTGCTTCTTTTTAGCTAATGTGCATTCATTTGACCACCAAGCCTTGTGTGTTTTTCGTGCAATTTCAGACGTTTGTGGGATAGCCTCTACTGCTGCAGATATTGAACATGTCACAAATTTTTCATTTATTTCTTCTATTGTATGGGTTTCGGCATATTCATTTTCCAGTGTGGCCTTCGTTCTGAAAAGTGCCCAATCGGCGAGGTGAATATTCCATCGCCGTGGCTTCGTAGGGAGGATGAATGTAGCTGATGTTAGCTTTAAAACCGTAGGTAAGTCATCACTTCCCTGAGGGTCGTCTAAAACATCCCAAAGAAAATCGTTAAAAACCGATGAAGATGCAAATGCTAAATCGAGGCAGGTCATTTTTACAGAGCTGGGGCAGCAGCACGTGGCTCTTCCCGTATTCATTAAACATATGCTATTCGAAACAATAAAATCCTCGATGAGCTGACCCCTGGAATTAGTACGCTCACTTCCCCAGAATGAAGAGTGTGCGTTAAAATCCCCAATTATCACATATGGCTCAGGAATTGTTTCAGAAGTTCTTCTAGATCATGCATGGTAATTGTGTTGTGTGGTGGTATGCACACAGAGCATATTGTTATTGTTTCTTGTCTAACGATGTTTACTGCGACCGCTTCTAAGTTCGTCTTTAATGATACCTCTCTTGCAGGGACATCGCTTTGCGTAATGATAGCGACGCCTCCTGAGAGTCGGCTAGCTTGCACTTGGTCTTTCCGGAAAATAGTACAATTCTTTAAGAAGTGTGTGTGCTGTGGCCCAAGGTTCGCTTACTGCAGGCACACAGCTGTAGGTGCCATTGTTTTGAGCATATCGGTTATGTCTGTGTAGTTTCTGTGTAGACCTCTACGATTCCATTGTATTAGATAAGCCATTGTGATAAGTTGGGGATTGGGGAAAGTTACTTATTCTCAAGAGCAGTGATTCATGGTTTCCCCTTTTTTTCTAGGGAGACTTGCCGCCGCTGCAGCGGTGGTGAACCAGGAGTTGAATCCATCACCACTCTTGTGGCGCCGGATTTCCGCGGAGACGCCGCGGTTGTGTGAGTTTTAGAGGTCGGCGGACTTTCGCTGACATCCGTATCCTCCACGGTGGACGTGGAGGATGCTTCTTGGTAGCGATGGCCCGTGGCCTACGCATTAGCCTTTTTTGTTGGCACTGCTGAACCAGTCCCTGCTCCAGTGGCAGACTCATTTGGACCAGCAGTTGCCTTCTTAGAGGGGTTGTGCGACAGGTGCAGTTCAGCAGAGCTGTTCTGGGTGTCTGTTGCCGAGGATGCCGCTGCTTAAAGTGGCGCCTGAGGGCCTCCGACGAGGATCGCGTGGTCTTCTCGCGAAATATTCAGCGCTGTGAACTGTGCCACCGGCTTCTGTGGTGGGGACTTGGATGTCAACACCAGGTCCATCGGATCGACCTCGGTGCCGACAGAAACCAAAGGCCGCGGCGGTCACCGCTTAACCGCTTCAGAGTATGTCCCTTTCCGTTGGAAACAGACTTTTTTTGCCTCAAGGTAGGACAGGTTTTCTGTGGTCTTCAAAGTAATAATTTGTTTTTCTGTTTTCCAGGCTGGGCCCGACATGGAGTACGCGCCATGTGCGCCATTGTAGTTGATGCATTTCGGTGTGCATTCGCGTCTTTCCTCGGTATGTGTGTCTTCTGCTCATGTGACACAAGTGGGTTTACCCCTGCAAGCCAACATGCTGTGTCCAAAGCGCTGGCATTTGAATCATCGTCTCGGATTCGGTATGTATGGGCGGACTTTACAGTGGAGGTATGCGGCGTGAATGGAATCAGGCAGAGTTGTGCTATTGAAAGTTAGGACTATGTGTTTGGTCTTGATTTCAGCATTGTTTCTCCGTATGTTTATTCGTCGGGCTGCTATTACTCCTTGTTCGGCTAGTTATTCTATTTCCGCATCAGTACTCTGTAGGAGTTCAAATTCAGTTATGACGCTCTTTTATTGGTTAAGGGTGCGGTGCGGAGTTACCTGTACACTCATTTCTCCAAGATTTTGTAATGACAGCAGTTTGTTGCATTGTTCTTTTGTGTTTATTTCTACAAAGAAATCTCCGGTTCACTGCTTTTTTGCTTTGTAGTTTTTGCCTACACAGCTCTTTAGAGTTTAGGCGATCACGAATGCAGAGAAGTTGGCTACGGTTCATGAGCATTTGAGTGCACCATAAAAAACTTCGTAGATGTTTCTGTCTTCTGTGGCATCAATTTTTTGACATCGGTGCTACCCCTTTTCGGGGGCCGATCAGATTTTTTTGCAGATTTATCCGTACGGCATGTACACACTGAGGGTTCCTAATATTCTGTCGCCTCTGATTCACCCTTATGCACAGAGGAAGATCCCGAGACATCCCGCCTGGTAGACGGACGAGGAGCCCATCGGCCGAGGATTGACCACTTCTTCGACCGCCACCGTTCACGGTTTCTTGCCTCCACCACTCAACCTATCGCCCTGGTACGGATGACAGCTTCGGGCTAAGGGCGCGTGGTGGCGCCAGGAACCAACACCTCGTTACACAAGGTGCCCCTGCGGGCATGGGCCGGTTGTGATGACGTCACAAGGTCATCTGACTAAGGCGGCAGGTGGCTGACTTTGCTTCTCTGGGGATTTGTCGCTCACGCCGCCGACGACTACGTCGGGTATTTGGTGAACGGCACCCTTATCTGAAGGATTTTAACGCAAGGATCGTACCTGAACAAAACTGAACACAACCGGAACATGCTAGATGCCGCGACTGCACCTGTGTTTCTTCTGAACGAGGGACTTCAGTGTTCTTGTTTTTCCTTCGGCGCAATGTTCGTATTACATTTCAGGCTGCTATGCGAACAAGCGGTGAGCTATTGACTTGACTATCCGCCTCGCATGCCGAGGCCGCAAGGTTCAATCCCTAGTGTCGCTGGGTACCACCGGTCATGCAGTGGGTACAAGCTTTCCCCTGGCTTCGTGCTACGCTTGTCTAGGATAAAATTCATGGGGCTTCAACGCCGATATAGAATGTATGCAGGAAAGCACTGATGACCAACGATAGCTCCAACACAAATTGCATGCGAAAATGCTTTGCAGTTATTCGGAAGAACTCAGAGGCGCTGCGAGCTGTTTACGGTGGATAATGTGTAGCTCATGGATAAGGAAAAAAAAGAGCAGTAAAAGACCCTTTCACAAGAATAAATTCTAGCACGTTCAGCGTCATCCTGTGTACTCTTAGCGAACGCGTCTTTTTCTTATTACTTTTACCCCAATGGTGAATAAAAGTTCTAAGAAAACGGAACAGGACGGTTACGAGTGTGTAACACGAATGTTTGAGCGTTTGCTGTGGTGTTGCAGCAAGGAATTTTCCGCAGACATGGCTTGTTTCTTTTTGTTGTTGTTGTTGCAAAGGCAGACAGCCGGAGCTGCATCTTGACTTTGCCCAGGACTGCAGCGGTTTTGGGTAGGGCTCGAACCGACGACCTCCCGCAGCCTATGACGGTCGCCCAAGCCATTAGGCCACTGTCGCCTCCAGCGTAACACTGTTCCCTCTCCCCTTTCTCCTAAGATGGTGAATAGGATTTCCCTCTATTCACATCGCCGCCCATCGCCCGGCACCCTCTCTACCGCTTTCTTTCTCAGAGGGGAATTTCGTCTCTCCATTAAGCCACCGGCGAAGCGAGCTAGGTTGCAAGTGGCGCTGTGGACGCTGAAGGCGACGGCGGGACACTGGGGCACGGTTTAATACGAGCTAACGCTAAACAATCCCTAATAAGCATCACAACTGCTGTGGCAGGGTTTCACGAAGTTTCGCTAAAGTATAAACACTGCCTACTACAATGAGATCGGTCTAATAATAACCCAAGCAGCTATTGAATTCGCAAACGAAACCGTCCAAAAAACGTACATAAGTAGCAGATTATCCGCGTGCTTTTTTTTACATTTTGTTACGAAGACGAATAAGAGGGCAGTGGCGCGGGACGGAGCGCTCGCGCTAGGCCCACAGCCATTAAACCATATTATCATCTGTCATCATGTCGTCCTTTTCCTAGGCTTGCCACCTCGTAACATTTGGTGGAGGTGCGGGTTCCTCCTCGTCATCCCGGTCCCTGGAGCATCGCCACCTTCTGCTCTCGGTCGTTGTTGGCCGAGGGGACCTGGACTCCGCCGCCGGCTCAACCCGAGCCCGACCTGACCATAACTGACCAGCCGCTTTCCCCAACCCCGACCACAAGACACGACGACCAGGACCAGACGCAGTATGACCCGACGACGACCCAATTCAAGACGGCACCCCTGCCCAAGGTGTCCGGCGAGTCCTTAAACCCTGTGGGCGACCGACCTCTGGACCTGAAGCTCCAGGGACAACCGTTCACCAGAACATCTCGTTCATTTTAGTGGCAAGCCTTTCATCTTCTATCTTTTATGATCATGGTTATCGCCACCTCATCACTGAAAATTTAAGCAATCGATTGGGACGATCCCTCGAGAGGGCAGTGGCGCGGGACGGAGCCTCGCGCTAGGCCCACAGCCATTAAACCATATTATCATCTTACATCATGTCGTCCTTTTCCTAGGCTTGTCACCTCTTAACAATATGTACTTCTAAGACTTTTTTTTGAGAGAATTAAGAAAGCCGCATATGGAGGACCAACCAAACGCACTGGTCACTCACATTCCAACGGTCAGCTTGCCCATGGAGCCCCCACGTATTACGGCGTGACACACAGTAGAATATTGCGTGATCCCAAGGCGCGGAAGGTGCAGCTCCTCGAGCGTGGCGCAGTCGCGAGCTGCGAGCAGGAGATGATGCATCTCGCTGATGGAGAAGGTGAACTTGATGGCGAGGCGCCGCAACGACCTCGTCGCCGCGAGACCGTGCGCCAAGTGCTGTACGTGCCAGCTCACCCGATCCGGGTCCACCTACGAGTCAATGAAAAACGCCTTCAGTGACATGGTTACTGAAATCTTAGCCCTAAGCAAATGTTTTAATTAAAACCTGTGCTTCGCATCAATGACTTTTGTGCACAAGTCATGCACCTTTCCACAGAATACTTGTGACAGTATGAAAGAGTTTGAATGTCGCACTTTAAGTACGCTTGGGCGTTTCAGCGGTTGAGGGCCACAAGTGTGCTTATACCGCACGGGGCGGATTTAGGGTTGTTCGACGGCGGAACTCATCACTGGCCCGTCAACGCGACGTTTCGGTCCAAGACCCTTTTCCCAAGCATTTCGCCCCAGAAGAGCCCAGTACCTGGCGGGGGGAAATCTTGTACCCATTACAAAACCGAAGGGTACCCTGCGGCACCGAAAATCGAACCCGGCACCTCCTAAATGCGAGTCAGATGCTACACTTTGCCACTAGCCAACCGTGGGAGGTCGCAGCTGGCTCTTCCATGTACCAACCTTGGCAGTTGGCTCTTGGCACCTGCCTAGGAGGTACTTGTCAAACTGGTGAACAGCGCAAAAAAGGCGGGACAACAACAAGACAAGCGCTGCTACTAATTGTTGTCCCGCCTTTTTTGCGCTGTTCACCAGTATGAATGCATACCAACTCGCCCAGATCTCAGCCTTACTAGATACTTGTCAACTTGCAGTGGTCAAAGTGTGGTATCACTGGTGGGTGTGGGGACATCGGGCTCTTTGCTATCGCATAAGCGGGGCGCGCCACTCGGCCGTCGAATCGTTCGAAGCATTCCCCGTACAACGTACTACTGCAGGAAGTGAAAAGTTTTCGCTACGTCTCCGCGGTTGGTACCATGACGGGGCAGCTCTGTTCGGAACCGGTGCCGCACTCAAGAAGTAAGATGAGGTTAAGTTTGATCCATAACTTATGAGAACGGCTGTCCTTGATGATCGAAAGCATACAAATTGGAACGACTAAAATTAAGCACACGCTTTTCGGAGCTCACGTAGCTCGAGAAAAAATTGAAGGAACAACTAGGCTCCGCCGTAAGGGTATGACGTGAAAGCGTCGATCGGTATTCTGAGCGGCCTGGGGTCCTCTAACCCCACCATAAAGAGGGCCCTATACGCCAGCGCTCGCCAGTACCACTGGCAGCTACACGCCTTCTCCGACACCTACACGGACTCGACGATCACCACCAGCGATAACTTTAGGGAAGGAATCCACGACATTGTCCACGACGAACTGCGACTACTCCTGCCATCTTTCCCGCAGCCTAGAGCACCGAGTGGTGTGTGCATTTCTGGCAAGGAACTAGCCGACGCTTTCAATACTCTTTTCATTCAACAATCTAATCAGATTAAGGTTTGTAGTAATGATGGTATGGACAACTTTGACCGGTATCTGCCGGAAATGTACAGCAGTCAGTCTATTTCTTGCACCCACAAACTGCTCAGAAGTTTATTCTTCCATGAATGCTATAAAAAACAGTAAAGCTCAAGACTCAAATGGCATGTAGGTGATCCCGGTAAAGTACGTTCTTGACCTAATCTGTCCAGTTATCACTCATATTTATAACCTAATTTTATCTACAGGCATATTTCCTGAAGAAATGCAGGTCGCTTGTGTAATACCCATATTTAAACATGGGGATAAAGGTACACTAAGCAATTACCGTCCAATTTCCATATTACCTATTTTCTGAAAGGGAATCGAAAAAAATATTACACATAAGAATTTCTTCATTTTTTTCGCAACACAGTTTGTATTCTGACTTTCAGCATGGTTTCAGACGGCACCGATCAACAGAGACGGCCCTTGTAGCACAAAAAGAGATCATTTTAGAAGCTTTTAGCAAAAGAGAGAATATAGCAGGCATCTATATCGACTTTACGAAAGCGTTTGATCTTGTAAATCATTTCATCCTTCTTTCCAAGCTACATAGATACGGAGTCCGCGGCATTGCTCACACACTGCTTAAGTCATACCTTGGAAATAGAACTCAGTACGTTGACATAAATGGCAGTAAATCTTCCGTGCTGGCTGTATCAACTGGAGTCCCGCAAGGAAGCATACTTGGGCCACTGTTATTCATCATCTATGTCAATGACATTGTTCGATGCACAGACAGCGCTCAGTTTGTCTCGTACGCAGATGATACGACGCTTTTTGTTAAGGGCAAGACAGAAGTAGACATTGAATTGCTGTCGAATAAAGCGCTTGGCGATTTACACCAATGGGTTAACGCAAACTGTTAAGGATAAACCCGTCTAAAACACAAGCAATTTTATATTCACCAAAAGGAAAACATCAGCTGACTTCATTGAATCTACGTCCAGGTACAGATCGCATCCAAATAGTCGATACAGTGAAAATACTTGGTGTTCATTTCTCAAAGCATTTAACTTGGAACAAACACGTTGAGTACCTTCAATCGAAAATATCCAGTGCTGTTGGTGTTATTGCGAGACTGAGAGAAATTTTGCCTACCAAGGTTAAAATTATTCTCTATAATTCCCTAGTATTATCTCTTCTTCAGTACTGTATTATTGTCTGGGGCACGACTGGTATGACTGACTTAAAAAAACTGCACTTACTTCAAAAAAAGCAGTTCGGTATATCGCTAATGTGTCTTTTTTGCACCACTCGGCCCCCCTTTTTGAGAAATATAATGTTCTCCCAGTGTTTTGCCTATATAACTATAGGTTAATGCTAATATATAAATCTTTTGTGAAAGAAAAAGTAATTTTTTTAATATCTTTAGCCCAACTACAAGAAAACGCCAGACCTCGCCTTACGAGGCACAAGGAAAAATGGCTTGTACCTACACCTCGCACCTCATACCATACGCAATCTTTTAAATATATTACTCCCACATTACTCAATAGTTTAGAGTCGTCGAATTTCGATCCAGCATACGAACCTAAACATACCATTAGTCTGTTCTGTCGGCAGAAATTATTATAGTTTTCTTAGATCTTGTAATGTGAGACGTTTTCTGCGCTGTAATTATTGTACCCATGTCCCTTGTAGAAATTTACTGTCCCTTCAATTCGTTACATACTGTGTCCAGAATGTCCAACACATTGTACTTCATCTATTTTTTTCTTTGTTTTCTTTTTTTTCAGTGTTTGAAGCGTTACAAACTGTTGTTTGCCTTGCAATGTTGAATTTGTATTTATTTGTTGCCCTTGAACTATATTGCCTCTGTAATATGTATCTGTATTTATTTTTCCTTTGTTATGGTGATGTTGTTTCCGACACGCTGCAGTGCCACCATGTAGGGGGCCGGGGCCCCTGTCAAGCTGTTTTTACAGCTTTTAGTCCCGGCTCCTACCTTTTCGAAAGGAAAGGAAATAAAGAGAGAAATGAAATGACTCTCATAAATGTCGTCATCATCATCATCATCATCCTGACTATGCTCCCTGCTACGCTTGCCTTCTCTTGGAATACGCTCCGTTACCCTTAAGGGTCAGTGGTTATCTTCCTTTGGCATTACATGCCCTGCACAAGCCCATTTCTTCTTCTAGATTTCGACTAGAATATCATTAACCCGCATTTCTTTCCCTCACCCATTCTGCGCGCTTCCGGTCTTTTAACCTTACACCTATTAATTTTGAACAGAAAGTTTCACTACGCCATTTAAAGCCAAGGTCACGGACCGCAGTACTGTGACCATGATGTGAACGCCTTATTCACGCTTTAAGCTACGAAACCCATGAAGAGCGGCAGCTTCGAAAGGAAAGGAAAAGCGCATAACTGACGCCCTGGAACAGTGGACATCTTAGCCGTGCTTTCAGCTACGTGGTGGTGGTAAAAACATTTATCATCCATTAAATTGTCACAGAGAGGTGATTGGGGTAGGGTCCTATTGGCCCTTTCCCCTCACAATACTAGGCGGAGCCAATATTCCATTGGCAAGCAACGCCGCCCGCGTCCGGTGAACAAAGGCCTTTTGGTTCTTGAGGTCCTGCCAGCCGAGCAGGGCCGCCTCCCTGTCCTCTCTGATGGTGTTGGGGGGGGGGGGGGGATAGCTGGTTCGATTGGCACGTCTAAACAATGTCGGAGGTGTCAGCCACATCCCCACAGAACTGGCACGCGCCGTCAAATGTGTTGAAACACTTAAGCACCGCCGGGAAAAGTAGAGTCTTAGTGAGAATTTTGATGAGGACGCGCTCGTCAGCGCGATACAGACCCTTACAAGGGGCCGGGTAGCGCCGGTGCTCCTTTTTGTAGTAATGGGTGATGTGTATGAATGTAAGGGCCAGATTCTCTGATTGGTAATAGGCTTCCGGGGTCAGGAACATAGCCCGGGGAGAGATTGCGTGGGCGGCCTGATCGGCCTGTTCTTTCCCTGGAGCCCCTGGTGACCGGGGGCCCAAATCAGGTTACGTGGTGTTGGATCTTCGCATCGGCACCTAGATTCAAGTATGCGCCAAGCAAGCGGGGGAGCCCACCCCAGCTCATTGTTCCGACAGGAGCTTCACGAGTCGGCGATGATGTGTTTCGACTTGCGATTAGTGAGAGCCAGAGGAATGACGATCTTCTCCGCCTTTGTTGGGCTGTAGGCTTTGAAAGTAAGCGCGTTAGCTGTACGACTGCGGCCGTGTACCATCCCCCGTGGGGTGGGCCGGCAACGTCCACGTACTACACGTGCTGTTGGGGACCATAGTATTGCGCCAACGCATCCCCGTGCGCCTGGCGATGACCGCTATGGTCTTCTCTGGAGATGTTACGGGGAAAGGGTCGAACCCGGTGGGCGCGTCTCCAGGGTTCTGGCACTCTTTCCTAGTCGTGTTTGATGTGTAGCCAGTGCGAGAGGCGGCAACCGGACGTGCTCTGTGCGATACGCGTGTATTGGCTGACTAAGTGGGCATCTCGAAGCTCGTGGAAGGCGTTCATCATGCCCAAGGCTAGAAGTCTCCGGTTGGAAGTAGCGACCGAGAGGTCGACAACCAGTTTGTCATCATCGTGTTAGCGCAGGTGCAAGTAAGGTGTCGAGTAGAGGATTCTACTCGCTACGAAAGCATGGACAAGCCGCAGTGCAGTCAGTGACAGATAAGCGCTGCATGCGCAGGGATTGAAAACGTTGTGGCAGAAACGCGGCATTAAAGCCATAGGCCGTCAGTGTTCATCGTGTTAATTGCCGTTGCCGTTGGCAACGTTTCCGACTCGGACAACTTTAAGGAAAGGAACTGCGCATAACTGGCTCGCTGGGTCAGTGGACGCCTGAATCGCGCTTTGAGGTACGTGGGGTGGTGAAAGAGAGAGGTGTTTCATTCATTCATTCATTCATTCATTCATTCATTCATTCATTCATTCATTCATTCATTCATTCATTCATTCATTCATTCATTCATTCATTCATTCAACGTTACAGACGCCAAGCCACGTATAGCTGCTTGATACGCCATAGCTTTCGCTCTCTAACCAGGTTCTGCAGTAGTAGAACTACACTGAAATTTACTTTAATTTTTTTTATTTATTTTTCGAATACTGCAGACCCTAAGATGGGACCAAGCAGGAGGGGCAAAAGTACATAAAAAGAAACACGGCAAATTACATAGCAGGAAACTAACATATAAGCAATAGGACATAGTAAAGAACAAGAAAAAACAACTCAGCAATTATCAATAAGCAATTTTGTTGATGGCATCAATGCTGTTTACAACCTCAGGCGGGAGATCATTCTATTGAATTATTGTGTGAGGGAAAAATGAGTATTTAGAAGCATTGATTCTAGCACTGTACGGTGTTAGTGATTCCGTGTTACGATGTAGTGGTAGTCGCGTTGTGATAGGTTTAAGAAATGAATCAGGGCTCATGGAGAGTTAATTTTGAGTAGGAAAATAAATTTCAATCATTGAATTTTTCTTCGTGTTTGCAATGTCTATATATTGTTTTGGGCCACGAGAGTGGTTGGAGAGTCAGTAGAACGATATTTATTAAAGGTGAATCTAACAGATTTTCGCTGGATCATTTCCAGTGCCTCAATGTTATGTTGTGTGTAAGGGTCCCGGACGGTGCATACGTACTCAAGTTTCGGTCTGATGATGGATATGTATGCTAGAAGTTTTGCACTAGAAGGCGCACCTTTTAATCTATGCCTAAGGAAGCAATGTTTACGAAATGATGACGTACATATGTTGGTTATATGTTTATTCCAGCTAAGATTATTGGTTATAGTAACACTTAAGTATTTGTATTCGTTCAATTCCTCAAGCGGGTGATTTGGAAGGGCATACGGAAATGATAGGCTACTTTGTTTATTGGTCACTTTTCTAAAGACTGTTTTGTCACTGTTAAGCTTCATCTCCCATCGACTGCACCATGAGTGAATGTTGTGAAGGTTAGGATTAAGGATGACTTGGTCTTCGTAGGATCTGATTTCGTGAAACAAAACACAATCATCGGCAAAAAGCCTGATTTGCACTGGTTCACTAATTACATCCACAATGCCATTGATGTAGACCAAAAACAGTAATGGTCCAAGCACACTTCCTTGCGGCTGCCCAGAAGTGACCGGAAGGAAGCTTGAACAATGGGCATCAATAGTGACGAACTGGGCGCGGTTAGAAAGGTAAGCAGAAACCCAGGCAATTATGAAAGAAGGAAGACCGATATTTTCAAGCTTAAAAATTAGTTTGGCATGTCAAAACAAGGTCAAAAGCTTTCTTAAAATCTAGAAAAATGAACGTCCATCTGCCCTGACTTGTTTAGAATGTCAGCAAAACTATGAACAACAGGTGTGAATTGAGTGACGGTCGATAAGCCCTTTCTAAATCGATCTTGGGGTGACGATAGAATGTCTCCGTCATTTACAATGAAAGTTATACAGGTGGCTACAATGCGTTCGATAAGTTTACAAGAAGATGTGATACTGGACGAAAATTAGTAACAGATGAGCCTGTACCTTTTTTGGTATGGGCAGAACCAGCGCAACTCTCCAGTCCGAAGGAACAGTGCCAGTTGATGGGCTCGCATGGGAAATTATGAATTGAAATTGGTGTAAAAGTTCACTATAACGGCGCAAGAACATTTCGAATTCCGTCCGGACCAGCAGACACTTTTGTTTTCAGATTCAACAACATTGAAAACACACCTGAAGTAAATACAATGCTTGGTTCAATGCATGGTACAGCAGGTTGACATAAGAGGGAACTTGATTTCGTGAAGACACTGTGTAATATCTGTTAAAATGCCCAGAAATGCTTGTTTTATCGGTGATAAGAACACCATTGTGCAGAATTTGGTCGACAGGTATGTTTTTCCTGCACAAGTGTTTCCAAAACTTCTGTGTAGCATTCTCAATGAAGCTTGGTAGCGTGTGCTCAAAACAATGACGTTTTGATTGCCCCACAGCCTGTCGTAGAGCATCTGCGCAGCTTCAATAGCGTTTCGGCAGGCACGTGCTCGCTTTCATCGCTTTAGTTTTCGTTGTAGATGCAAGACATCACACGTAATCCAGAGATTATTTTGCATGTTTTCTTTACTTTGTTCGGAACAAAATTTTTTGGACAATACGTGCAGATTTCTTTAAATTTATTCCATAGTACAGACACGTGATTGCCTTGAAAAACACTCAGGCAAAGATCAAGGTAATCAAGTACGATTTCATCCCTGGCCCGCGAAAGGTCTTTCACACAAACAAGCTTAGCATGGGGAGGGTTGTGGGCCGGTTTTTTGAATTCTACATAAAAAATACACCATACTGGGGTCAGAAAGGCCGTTTTCCACCGAGACGGAAAAATTTTCAATTGATCGGCTGAAAAAACAAGATCAAGTTAGAGGCGCGAGTGCCCTAGACACGCGTTGGTTTCGTAACCACCTTTTGAAGGTTGTGTTGAAGCATAATATCAAAAATGCCATACGTGCCTAGGCTGGAACCCGTAAGAGGACAATTCCAGTCAACTCCCGGCAGGTTGAAATCTCCAAGAAGAATAACCTTATCATGAGTGAATTTGATCATGTGATCAGCCAAATCAGAGAAAAACCGCTGTAACGAATGAGGTGGTCGGTAAACCGCAAATAAAAATAAAGGCCGGCCTCAGCAGCATAGTTTTAATGATACGCTCTCGTGATCATGAAGATGTAACATAAAAGGTAGAGTGCAGAGCTTTAAGTACACTTCAGGAGTCTGTGTAGATAATACTTCTTGTGGGGGGATCGTTTAATATTTCTTGTATGGCCTCCCAGACTGCGTGGCATTCTGCAGTGAAGATGGATGCGCAATGTGGAAGTCGTACTGTTTTCTCCGAATTGCTCCGCACCACTGCACTTCCTACGTAAACATCTGTTTTTGAGTCATCTGTATAAAAAGCTGTAAAAGTACTGTATTTTTCCACGAGTGCAAGAAATTCTTTTAGTATATGTTTGTTGTGGAGTTTGTCGTTCACGAAACTGCGTAAGGGTGAAATCACAGATTGCAGGATAATTGTACCATGGAGGCAATGGATCTTGTCTTTGAGCAATGCTGGGTAATGTGTCTAGTACGCCGAGGTTATGGCACATCTCTTCAAAACGAAGGAGGAGTGGCCTTATAGCTAGCGGTTTGTTGTTAAACTGTTCTTGTGGAGAGAAGCCAACAGCCACAGAAACCAAGGGGCACAGGGGTTTTTTGTTTCTGTGGCCCTTGGTTTCTGTGGCTGTTCGCTTCTCTCATATTTATAACGAGCCCCTCATTCTCCTTCCCTTGTCTGCTTAATTGCTTAGCGAGGGTCTCGGTTCTGGCAGCCTTGACGCCATAGGAAGCACAAGAGGGTTCTCACACAGCTTCCACCCTCGCCGTTCGATGACGTTCTACGTCACATGAGCGGTAACTCAGGACGTGCGACGTCCGCCGCTTAAGAATGTGGGTGGCGCTGGTGAACACTCCCAAGTTAGGTTATTTGTAAAACATAAATACCCCCGAAAGCAGAAGATTTGACAGGCGTCGCCGTAGCTCAGCGGTAGAGCACCGGACGCGTAATTCGGAGGTCGTGGGTTCGGATCCCACCGGTGGCTTGTGGTTGTTTTTGATTCTGCTTTTCTAATTAATTAGCTTTAAGCGATAACACATTCAGTAATATTATAAATTGATCAACACCACAAAATAAATTAATGAATTAAATACCTTGGTTTCTGTGCCTGTTGGCTTCTCTCATATTTATAACGAGCCCCTCATTCTCCTTCCCTTTTTTGGTTAACTGTTCTTGATGGGCACTTTTTGACTTTTCGTGACAGATGTGTTTATGCAGTGAACGGATTTTTAAAATGTATGAACACGTGAGCATCGTTCTTGCTTTATGTGATGGTGCGTTAGCTTCCGCATAAAGACTATTTATGGGCGAGGTCCTGTATGCACCAGTGAAAGGACGCAAAGCTAAATTATGTATTGGGTCCAGTCGTTTCAGGTACGATGATCTCGCTGACCCATGTACTATACATCCATAATCCAGGGAAGAGCGCACTACGGAGCGATAAGTTTGTAAGAGAGTTGTCCTAACTTAACCGAAGTGTTTTCGGGAGAGTACTTTAAGTACATTGAGATATCGGGAGGCTGTCTTTTTCAGTGCGTTTAGGTGAGGCAGGAAAGTGAGTTTTCTGTCAAATGTTATGCCTAGAAATCTGTGTCCATTTTTTTACGGGTAACTCTATTTGGATTAGGTGTTGGGTGGGAGCTGCCTGTAAACCTCGTTTGAGTGAGAACCGAATGGCCACTGTTTTCTGTGGAGAAAACCGGAAACGATTTCTGTCTGCCCGGGTTGCCAATTTATTAATTGTTAACTGCATTTGTCTTTCACATGTTGATACGTTGGAGGACGTGCTGGAGGTCGCCTACATACACTGAATACATAACGGACCTTGGGATTATTTTACTACGAGAGTTCATTTTTACAAGAGAACGTGCTGCATAAAATACACCCATGAGGTAACCTATTCTACTGAATGAAATTCTTCGAAAGGGGTGAACCTAGGCGTACATGGAATGAACGGTTAGATAAGAAGTCTTTTAGGCAGTTCAACGACACGCCGCGGATTCCAATCTCAGCTAAGTCCTTAAGAATGCCGTACCTCCGGGCCATGTAATAGGCCTTCTCCGATTCGGAAAAGACAGCAAGACAGTGCTGCTCGGGAACAAAATATTCTCGAACATTGTTTTCGAGACGAACTAGGTCATCTCTAGTGGAGCATCCTTTTTTAAAAACACATTGATGGGTGTGAAAAAGTTCAGACGATTGAAGTACAAAAGTACTCAATCTTATTTTCACGACACTTTCAAAGGACTTGGCGAGAAAACTGGTTAGGGCGATGGGTCTATAACTGCTAGGCGAAGTTAGTGGCTTCCCGGATTTAAGGAACGGTACAATAATAGCTTTTTTCCAGGCGTGGGTATTTTCCCCGATACCCAAACTTTGTTGAAGAACGGCAAGTTGGGAGAGAAGGGCCAGCATTTCAAAGTGGATTTGGTCAGGTCCTGGAGCAGTTTTGTCGCTTCTTTTCTCAGTACTACGCGGGAACGTAGAGGCCGCGTGCGGCGCTCATGTCGGCGCCCCCGTAAGTTCATTGCGTACGAGAAATTCTTGACTGACTCAAGCTTCAGGGTGCACCAATTACTCGCGCGACGGGCTCTACGAAACTGCTCATGCTGGAAGGTTTTCTAGATGCAAAATCCACCGTCTTTTGGCCTTTATACCCCACCAGATGGATTATAGCGTACACATAGGCAATTTACATTATACTGCGAGTTCATTTCAGTTTGCGGCTCTTGCCGAAAATTCGTATTTTTGCCCCGGACAATAAATAGATTGGGTAAAGTGAGAACACCTCAAAATTTCGAATTTTTTATTTTATGCATTCATGCGCCAGAAAAAAGTAAACAGCATAAAATGTTGATTAAAAACCCACGCTCTACATTTTTTTGTACTGAACCAGTTTGAACCCGTTAGACCGGTTCAATACGGTCCGAACCGGTTCGAG
Organism: Amblyomma mixtum; assembly: GCF_055824585.1. Lineage (NCBI taxonomy): Eukaryota > Metazoa > Arthropoda > Arachnida > Ixodida > Ixodidae > Amblyomma > Amblyomma mixtum. The sequence continues at coordinate 141,510,419 of NC_143012.1, read as the reverse complement.
CCGGAACGGAGTGTCGCTCTGGAGCCGAACCCGGAAATGAACCCGAAAGGCGTGAACCCGAACCTGAACCGAACCCGAAAATGTCCGGTTCGACACCCTGATTGGGTCTAATATTCTTAGATACGACGGCCTTGCGTAGCCGTACACAAAGCACGCATAATCTATAGGGAAGAACGCTCCAAATAGCGATAAATCTGAGAAGACATGTTCTGTCAGTCCCTCAAAGTTTCCTTTAGAAGAGTTTAAGGATGTTCAGAGATTGAGCAACTTTCTTTTCAGTATGCGTAAGTACGGTATTTATGAGAATTTGTTTAATGTTATGCTTAAAAATGTATGCTCTTGTTTCACTGGTAGTACGATTTCATTAAAGTGTAGGGTGGGGTCATTCTGTAGGCCTCTTTTGAGCGGGAATACGGCCGGTACTGTTGGTTGTGGGGTGAACGTGAACCCATTGCTAGCTGCCCAAATCGCTACTTGTTTAATGCAGCTTGTATCTGCCTCTCACTGGCTGACAGTCTGGAGGACGTGCATGCAACATGAAGGTCACCGACATACACGGAATACATAATCGAATTTGGAATTATTGTGCCTATGGAATACATTTTTATTACGAAGAGCCTAGTGCTTTAAATGCACCCCTCAGGTATCCCATTTTTCTGAATGAAGTTCCTCGGCGTACGTGAAATGAACGACCGAACAAGGAATCTTTCAAGCAGTTCAGTATCCTACCACGGATACCGAGTACCGTGGTCAACAAGGCCGCGGAGAATATCAAATCACCAGGTGACGTCATAAGCCTTTTCCATATTGTGACTTGACAGTTGACAGCCGTGTTGTGCGGACGCATGTTTAGATGCTCATAGGATCACGCGTAAAGACCGGCACCGGACCGACTGCGCGAGCGACAGCGTTAAATAGATGAGTACTTTCTTTTAATATTTTGAAAGCAGGGTGTTTTTAGTTTTTAGGTTGTTAGGGGAAGTGTAGGGTAAAGAATAGAACTCAGGTCAGTGACCTCTAATCGGCCGGGTCTATTCTGGCCGGGAGCTATAGTTTTTCAGTGCTTATTTTTGCGCTAACTTTTTTAGAAAGATAGCAATTCATTTTCTAAGTGATCGATCGGCATTTGCGGTAGGCTGAATTTTATTTTATTTGTGCACGTGTTTTTAAGTGTTTTTTTTTTGTTTTGAGCCTGTAGATATCCTAGCATTTGGTGGTAGCAATAATAGAGTGCTGCTAAGATGGTTAAGCTACTGAAGGTTAAATGTAAGGAGTGCGAGGCGTCAATGAATTTAAACGAAATTCGGTTCGAATCGGTGGAGGAAGCCGAGCGCGCAGATTTTATGTGCAGATGCTGCGTGTTAGGTGCACGCCTGGACAGGGCTGAACAGGCGAACATCAAACTAGTGCTACGTATGGATGCACTAGAAATATAGTGACAGAAAGAGAGGGCAGAGAAGAGCAAGCTTCAAGAACAGCTTCGTCAGTAGGAGTCAAAAATGGCTGACATCGCCATTGGAAGCCACATTGGCGGACATTCCAGCGCCAGCCACATGGATGCGGCTTGCACTGGCATGGACAACGATAAGCAAGTAAGTCAGACAGGTTCAGACAGGAACAGCTACGCACAGGTGGCAGCTTCTTAGGAAGTATAGAGGCGATGGAGAGAAGGGGACAAAGCTAAACCAGAGGAATGAGGTCACAGTCACTGATAAGAGGCAGCAAAATCCGGAAGTTAGAAAGGAGGGGCAGAGTACCCTAGTGCTTATCGCTGGGGACTCAAACATGAGGAGCTGCAAAAGAGCGACAATGGAGCGTGTGAAGGATAGGCGGGTAGCAGTCGGGGTATTCCCAGGGAGGGCAACGGACGAGGTACTGAGAAAGACTAAGAATTTCTGAGAATGCTGCACGGCGTAACATGGTAGTGGTAGCGGCGGGGCTAAATTATGTCCTGAATGGTGACGCCACACAAGATTAGCTGAGGGAGTTAACGGTATAAGGGCGATAGCACAGCAAGCGCAGATCCTGGTGTGCACAGTGCCGGAGGTGTAAGGAAGCAGTGGAGAGGTTGCCAACGACGTAGTGATTCTTAAACGAGAGATAAGGCAGTTAGGCCTCGAGAAAGGCTTTGAGGTGGCAGACAAACAGGGAATTGCACAGAGCAGGCTTGGGCAGTGGTTTAGACGTGATGGCATCCATTTCAGCGGAAGGGTAGGAGAAGAGATAGGCTGGCGCCTGGGAAGCCGAGCGGAAGCTTTTTGAGGGGGTCCACGGTGGCTCAGGGCGTAGGGGTCGGTAAGCGATGTAGTAAATGTAACAATCGCGGCTGACCCCAACAAAATGGCTACTAGGAGGCGCAGAAAGAAAACTAGAAAAAAGAAATTTAACGCCAGGATCACTTACATAAACATGCAAGAGGGTAGAAAGAGCGAAATGACTAGAAATAGAACAGCAGTTAAAGGACGAAGAAGTAGATGTGTACGCTCTATGCGAGACACATCTGAGGGATCTAGAAGATCCGCATTTAATGGATGGCTATCTCTATGAAGGGCGCAACAGAACAACAACGGAGAAGAAGGGAGGAGGAGTAGGTATGCTGATTCATCAAGGAGCAAATTGGCAAAGAATAAAATCAACTTGCAAATAACATGTATGAGTATCAGGTACAATTGCTGGTGAAATCGTATGGCTAGGGGTAGTTTATTTAGGGGCCGGGGACAAATGCAGTCAAGAAAACAAGGATCTAGTTAAGTAGTAAGGTGGAAAGTTGGGCGAGTTGAATCTTAATCATGATGAAGTTTGCGCCAAAAACGATGACCAAAAGGAGAGAAGACACAACACGAGCGCTTTGTACTACGAGGCCTCGCGTTGTGTCTTCTCTCCTTTTGGTCCTCGTTTTTAGCGCAAACTTCATCATGGATCTAGTTAAGCGCCTCAGTGAGGATATAAAGCAGTTTGGAGATGGTGGAGATATTATTCTGCCTGGCGACATGAATTGCCACATCGAGGATCTGGATGGGTACACAGATTGTAACGGGAAGTTAATGCTAGACTTTTGTGAGCGACACAACCTAGTTATTGTCAGTAGAGAAACTAAATGTGAGGGACAAATCACGTGGAAATCCCGTAACAGGTAGACAACCATTGACTACTGTCTAATGTCGCAGGGCACATATAGTAAGCTCGCAATAATGGAAATAGACGAAGAGGGGAAGTACAGCCTAGCAAGTGATCATGAACGTATTAGCCCACAGTTGGGAGCCCCGATCAAAAGAGAAATGCAGTGATGTCAAAAAGGCAGCGCAACATTAAACGACGAGCAAATAGCGCTAACAGCAGCCGACATAGAGGAAGCAATCGAGAAACGCCCCATGGAAAAGTGGGATTATAAGCAGTTAGAACTGCTCATGAGTACACAAATTAAAGAAGTAAAATGAGTAAAGCGCTGGAGAAGAAAGAGGAAGCCACGAAGCTGGTGGAATATGGAAATTATGCAGTTCACCGAACAACGACGGGTGGCTTCAAGAGAACACAGAAAAGCAAAGAAAGTACAGTTATCTGAAGAGAAAATACGCCAAAAAATGGGAATCTTATCGACAAAAGAAACAGCAAGTTCAGGTCCTCGTCCAGGCTAAAATAAAAGAGTCCTCTGATCAATGGCTGGCTGAAGTTCGCGATAAAGATAAAGATAAAGGAGGGCCAAAAAAATTCTCGAACTGTATAAGCTGGCTGGGTAAAACAAATAAAAGAAGGCAGGAACAGATTATAGATGCTGAGGGAAAATGTTTAGAGGGAGACGATGCTGTTAACTACATTACATAAGTTATAGCTGCGTCTTTTAGCAACGACAATAGGGTAATCTTGCCAAGTGAGGGAGCAACACAGGACAGCACATTAGGGAACAGCTTAGACCTGACTACTCTTAACTGGAAAAAGGCGCAAGCAGGTATTCCTAAAACAACATCCGCAGGGATAGACGAAATTCCATTTAAGCTGAGTACTGAACTTGGCTCAAGAAGCAAGGAAACGTTGAGAAATAACATTGGAGACAGTCATAACAAATAGGCTAATCCGCACAGCTGGAGACAGAGTGAAATGAATTTCATTTATTTAAGGAAAGGAGAGAAGATTGACATAAAATCCTTCCGACCGATTACGATAACATCTGTTATATACAGTCTAGCAATGCGGGCGGTGAAATTAAAAATGCAGTCACGGGTAGAAGGTAATACGATACCGGAGAACTCAGGAACGGATTCAGAAGGGGTAGGCGTTTAGATGATAGCTTGTTCGTGCTTACCCAATGCATAGAAATAGCCAAGGCGGAAAACAGACCTCTATATTTAGAGTTTCTGAACGTAAGCGTTGCGTACGACAACGTGAACAGGGAACTCCTGTGGAACATATTAAACGATGTAGGTATCGGTAAAGAGCTAACCGATTTTCTACAGGAAATCTACCGAGATAATAAAGTTGAAATTACATGGGAAGGGATAAAAAGTACCACAACTGTGGGGGTACACAAAGGAATAAGGCAAGGTTGTCCTCTATCACCGCTGCTGTTCATGCTTCGTGTGATAAATATGGAAAGAAGGCTATAAGGAAGTAATGTATGTTATTATATGTCGTACACGCTAGGCGGAAATGTCGTTGACCGATGGCTCCCTGGTTTAATGTATGCGGACGATATTCTACTCTTAGCAGATAACCACGAAGATTTGCGAACTGGTTAATTGTCTTGGAGACGAAGGAGACGCCTAAGTTTCAGTTGTAGCGCAACTAAGTCAAGTGTGATGATTTTCAACGATACAAATGATCAGGTGCTTACAATGCAAGGCCAAGAAATACCCAAAATGGCCGAATACAAATACCTCTAGATGTGGCTAAACAAAGGGCAGATATACACGGAAAAGCATGAACAGCATCTTAGGGAAAAAGGACCAAGAGAATCCAGGATAATGAAACATAGGGCATTATGGGGGTACAGCAAATATGAAGTACTGAGAGGTATTTGGAAAAAATAATGGTGCCGGGGGTTAATTTCGGGAATGCGGTTCTGTGCTTAAGGGCACAAGTTCAGTCGAGATTAGACGTAAATCAGAGAGCTTTTAGAAAATTAGCACTAGGTGCCCACGGCAAAACCACAAACGAGGCAGTACAAGGCGATATGGGCTGGGCTGGGCTAGTGCACTGCACGGGCTCGGGGCGCGGGACGGGCCGGGCCGGGACATGATTTGTTTTGCCGGGCCTGGGCCGGGCCCGGGCCGGAAGTTGCGGGCCCGGGCCGGTCTTAAAGCTGCGGACCCGAGCCGGCCTTGGGTCCGTACAGAAACGGCTGGTGTCCCGCTATTCATTCAGTATTGCAGAGTGAAGTACACAACTGCGGCATTGGACCAGCGACACGGATGAGCTATGAGTTATAGTACGCACTGAGAAAAAAAATTAAGGTTTATTCATTGACTTATTTATTTCCCTATTTCCATACCGCGGTAGCTTAGTGGTCAAGTTTCTTGACTACTGAGCCGGGGAACCAGGGTTTTCTCCTAGCCTCGGCGGCCGCATATCTATTTAGGTGGCAAGCATGGCAGCCATGCACTTTGTAGTATCATTGCTCGTTGAAGAAACCCAGGCGGTCGAAATGATCCGGAGACCTTCGCTTCGGTGTCTCTCACAGCCTGACTCCCCTTGGGCCCTTAAGCCCCAAAAACATAGCTTTTATTTTGTAGCTATATTTTTCTCATGAAAGAAAATTCACAAACTGAAGCGCGTTTGGTTTTCTTTTTGATCAGCTGACCGGAACATCTTGTAAATAAAATAGCCACAAAAGCTCGCGAGAGTTTGTGAATCTCATCTCATAACCACATCTATCCTTCCTCGCTTCTTCATCCTGGTTGTCATGACAAGTGTTTTGCCCTGTAAGTTATCACGTGGTTCGCGCGTTATGTTCTGCTCCACCAGTAAGAAGAAATTTCAACCAGCCTTAATTTGCCGTTGATTGTTCGTCATCCCACAACATACCTATACACTATTAGAAATGCAATCGGGAAGAACGTATAAGTATAGGACGCTTATAGTCTTCAAATACACTCCGCGAAATACTCAAGCCTTTTAGCTTTGCGTTTCTGCTGAAAGGCGACCAGTTCAGCTATGAGTTCAACCTGACAGATCGCGTTCACTAAAAAAAAGTCATTCCACTGCTTGTTAGGCAGCTTTAATGTTTATACTTCGCGGGCGGTAAAATATAACTGATTAAAATCATGAGGGAATGAAAAGTAGTCTATTACGTTCGTATGCAGCCCTTTTTATTTGGCTCTCGGAAGTTCCGAGATCTTTGCGCACCTACGCGAGATCACTGTCCAAAAGACGGGCCTGGCGAGCACTACTCTTAATCACTTCCTTCGGGGTTAAAAAGAACCAACTTTCTACAAGCCAAACTGTGGTTTCAGAAACTTTGTCAGCCAGTTCCTTATCGGTCAAGTAGCAGTCTACTTATTCAGAGTGAGCAGTATACCTCAAGCGTTACTGTGAAACGGGCCGGGCCGGGCCCGGGCTGGGCCTCACTCCGGGATTCACGGACCGGGCCGGGCTCGCTAGAGCGATAATTTAGCGGGCCTGGGCCGGGCCCGGGCTTGAAGCCGCGGGCCTGGGCCGGGCTCGGGCTTCAGGTATCGGGCCCGGGCCGGACTTGGGCCTCAGATTGAGGCCCGTGCAGTGCTCTGGGCTGGGCATCGTTCGAAGCATGGGAAGCTAAGAGTAAAACGCTATATGAAGAACACCTGAGGAAATTGGACGATAACAGTTGGGCAGCGAAGGTATTTAAATAATTATACAGAAAGAGCGTTAACTCACAAAGGCGGAAAAGAACTAGAAAAGTAACCAGTAAGTACGCCGGTCATGAGAGCGGAGAAAGAAAGGGCATTAAACGACAGGTTAAAAACGCGGCAGTTAAAACTTGGATTAATTCAATGGAAAAGAAGCATAGTGTAGAACTATATTCTGGAAAAGGCAGATCAGGAAAGAATTTTTCTATGATAACTCAAGAGGCAGTGCCTTACTTTTTGCAGCCAGGTCAGGGTGTCTTCCAACGCGCAGCTACAAAAAAAATCAAACTTCAACGAAGAGGATGACACATGTGATGTGTGTGGTAGATCTATGGAAACAACTGAACACCTAATACTCAAATGTGATGGTATCCATCCAGATGTCGATGCAGGCACAGTCACTCTTCCGGAGGCCCTATGGTTTAAAGATAACAATGGTCATGTGAATGAATCTGCAGTGGAAGTTAGCAAAAAGCAATTGGAGGATTGGTGGCAGAAACGCAGAGATGTGACATAAGGTTAGCTGTGTAGGAAACCGTAGTGAAAGAAGGTGGCGAATGTTAATGAGAACTACCAACACAGTTGAACAAACATAAAAAGCTGATCATGGGGGCAATTGCAACCCCCCGCTTCAAAGGGGGCGCTGCTATCCATCCATCCATCAATCATCCATCATCCATCCATCCGTCCATCCATCCAAATAAAGACACTGGAGAAGGTGGCTTATCCAGTGATTCTACATTTCATGGAAAGGAGGAAGAAAAGGAAACGTGAGGGCTGCTCTGTTGTCGCTTGCGTTTGGAAACTGGCAAGTGTTGACAGAACGCATGAACTTAACGCGGTAGCACCCTCAGCGGAGTGGGCACTCCGCAAGGTTCTGTACTCTCCCCTTTCCACTTAAATGCCACAATCATTCCTATAGCGCGCGCTGTTCACAATATGCCTCACCTTCGACACAACCTCTATGCGGACGACATTACTCTGTGGACCACCCACGGCAGTGATGGCACCATAGAGGAAACCTTACAAAGCTCGGGAAACATCACACAACACGCGAAAAGCATAGACCTTTCCTGTTCTCCGGAAAAGTCTGAGCTCCTTCTCATACGCCCCTAACCAAGTACCCTTGCAACAGCCCCATCAACGCTACTCTGCACGGACACCCTGTCCCGGAAGTTGACACACTCCAGACCTTGGCCTTCACATCTCCAGAACAACGGCTGGAGCACTTTCGCTATCAGGAAACTAAAGCGGGTGACGGAAGCGCTCTCGCACCTCATCCGCAGAGTTTCCAGAAAACACTATGGCATGAAGGAGAACGATTTGCGCCGTCTAATTCAGGCGTTCATACTTAGCCGCTTATACGCAGTCCCATACCTCCGACTCCTACAAGAAAAAAACGCCCCCCTTGATGCTATGTTCCGTAAAGCTTACTAGGTGGCCCTACACCTTCCCCCTAGCACCCAAACCACTAAACTTGTCCAGCTTATCCTCCACAACACTACACACGAACTCATAGAGGCCCACAGACAGGCACAACACACTCACATAGCTCAATCTTTAACAGGACGTCACATTCTTGACAACCTCCAAATTCACATACCAGCAGCCGACCTCACACTATTGCCAGTACGCCGCCCCATACACACACAGCTTCTAGTAAAACCCCTCCCTCGAAACACCAACGCCACCTATCACTCGGCTCTCCGCTTAGTCCGCGCAAAGGCTCTCCACAAACACTTTGGTTCGGAAGCTGACGCCGTGAGGTGGACGCAGCCTGCACAGGCGAAGGTGCCGCAATTGCAGTCGTTAATCGCAAACTCGAACCCATCGCCACTCTTCACCTTCCTGCCACATGCACACCGGAATCCTCGGAAGAGGCGGCAATCGCGCTTGTCCTTGCATACACTAATGAACAGTAAAACTGCACTCCTAATTTTGCACGTGGGCGAGTACATGATACCATTTTCCGTATCCTCAGCTCGCCCCCCGTAAGCTCGCCTCGCCATGTGGAGCTGATCTGCGTGCCTGCACACTCTGGGAACCCCGGCAACGAAACCGCCGATGACCACGCCCGAGGTCATCTGAACCGGGCGGCGACGGAGTCGGAGTCAGGCTCTTACCGGGAGCGCATGCACTCCTTCAGACAGCTCACCCCGGCATATCGCTTCGAACGCCAGCTGTACCCCCGACCCCACCACACACTTGACAACTACCACTCTTCCCATCCCCTATTTGCTCTCCCGCATCCACCCGGGAGCATACACACCCTCTTCTACCCAGTGCACCCATCCCTAGGCTACTCTTAATCACATTCTCCTTGATTGCCATGCAGACCCCCCCCCCCCCCCCCCCCCCACGAGGCCCGGAGCTCCGGACCACTTGGGAGGAATGGGAGATCTGGCAAGGCGGAAGATCGCCACTGACCAACACCGACATCATGGAACTCCATGAACTCATGAACGTTTAGCGCAGTGGGTCGTGCGGGGACTCAGGGACCTACTTGCCCCACATACCATGGTCATTAAAATTATTTCTCTCTCTTCCTTTACCTCGCAGCCGGTATGGAACCTGCGAACTGCTGTTGCAGAAAACAAAATTATTAGATATAAGCCCACCGGCTCAGCGCACTAATCAGCGAAAGATGCTTTGCGTTAGCGGCCGAAAGCTACGAAGTGCCGACCCATACTGATTGTCACAAGCGACTTCCCGATTAAACGTCACACAGGCCCGTTTTGGCTTCTTGCGTGCACGTGCGTACTCAACCTTCTTCGCTTGCGGTCTTGGGTTGGGTCGCGCTCCCGGCACACTTCACGAACTTCAGGGCCCTCTTGCATGAAGAAAATGGTCAAGTTCCCAGTGTTGTCTTACTCGCAGTGTAAACCCTCTGTTGGTTTTGAGGAAAGGAAAGTCCCATCACTAGGTCAGTAGACGCCTCAATCGCGCCGGGAGCTGGCACTGGTCTCCACCTAGAAGCTCAGGCAATTATGAGTTTTTCCTTTTCTCAGAACCAACGAAGGGTCCAGGCTGGTTTGGCTTAGAAGAAAAGAAAGGCGAATAAGCGGGTCCCATTGTCAGTGGACACTTCAGTCACGCTTTGACGTACGTGACGGTGGTGCTGACTTAACGCGTTACACGGCTGCCGTTGTATCCCCTAGATTGTTTTTACTAATGGGCATGAACAGAACTACTGCTGCTAGCGCTGTAAAAAAAATACATAGTACCTTGCCATCGCTTTAGTGATCTAATCCTCGGAAATACTGCAAACTCACATGTGGCAAGGAGAGCAAGCTCATTCATCTAGCCCGTACTGATAATGCTGCGATCTCCAAACCAAGTGCTGTTCAGTTTGGAATAACGTGCGTGAAGGCGCGTAACTGAGGCACATCCTGGCTAAGTTCAGCAAGGTCAGCCGCTTGAGGCGCTATGCGCCTCAAGCGGCTGACCTGCGGCTAGGACACTGTGGGGCAAGAGGGACCCACGACCAAATAATCTGGTGGTGCCGACAGTCCCCAGGGGTAGTGCAAACTGTAGGAAGTAGAGAAGCCTGGGAGACCATGCTGCGAAGCGCTGACCCTAGCATACAGCGACGCACCACCCATCTGGCGGAAGAGGACGCAACAAGCCAGGGGCTGTCTGCCAGCCTCTAATCAGCGGGCGTACGACTCCGTCTTCCCAGGCCTACGTGCCGGGGGCGGGGAGGAAGGCGCCCTTTTTCTGATGAAAATAAAAGTGGTTTCAGTCAGTCATTTTCCTTTCACAGCAAAGGCTGCAGTGAGTGGGTACAAGCCACTTAGGGGTCCAGAGGCTGCCTTAACGTGCCGTAACTCTCTCCTGTCGACGGGAGCGGGTGGAAGCCATGGCGCCGCCGTCTGCTACGGCACCGGCCGAGCAGAGCGCACCGTCGGGACCAGAGAGCCGGCTTAGCAGCAGCTGCCGATAGATGGATGTATAGTAATGGCGAAGGCTAGGCCAACGTTATTAGGTAAAGATAGTTGGAGAATTTGCTCCGGGGATGCGGCCCCAGTTCTATCGCCGCTTTAATCTCAGAGACCCGACCGCCACCTATAGGGTTGTGTCAGTACTGCGTCTCTTGTACCATGCCCGTTGGCTGCGCTTAATCACGTGGTCAGTTTGCTGCATACATGGAGGAAGGAGTTTTCCGTCCTTCATGGCTGCATAACTGGTCGACGCTGGCTCGCGCCTCGCATCGTCAGCGCCGGGGGCGGCTCCTTCTACCCGCGCGTCGCTATTGATGTTCACAGATTGGATTTCGTCTACGTATTAAAAAGTTCGCGTGCGCTCTACACCTGGGGTGCTAGAGGGCAGGATGCTCGGAGTTGAGCTTTTTGGTGTAGATCTTGGCCGAAACTGAAAGCCCTTCCTTCCGTGGTCTCACATGATGAAATCGAAGAAACATGACCTGCCGCTTGCCCCCTCGTAGTTTGGCTTGATAAAATTTTTCACGGGGGTAATATGCTGCTGGTCAAAGTAGTTTGCAGGTTCGCTTCGTCTTGGCTAAAGTTGCAGTAACGTACAGCACTAAATTTCTTGAATTGCGGGCCCCTTATTGCTCACATTGAAGCACCGACTGGAGTAGAAAAGCTCGTTATTAGATTTTCCCTTGGCTTCTTTTAACAGCTTTGTTAAGGAATAAAAGAATGAGTGATTGACATTTCGGATGTAGTTGAAACACGTACTGAATTTCGCAGCCTCTGCCTGGGTGCAAAGTCCTATTTACATCGTAAAATTACCCAGTTAAATACGAAATCTGACTTTTAGAAGATACCAAAAGCGACTTTAAGAAGGATAACGAAACTAAATTGCCTCAGGTTGCAAGCAGATGCGGTTCATAAAGCCCGAACAACGAACTTTTAAGCTTCCACCACGGAACGCAGCATTCCCTCACTACAACAGCTCACTGAAAGTTTGCACAGCTAGGAAGGCACAAGGAGACTAGCAGCCGTTTGCCAACGTGTCTTTAACATGCCCGGCTAAAGGTATGGGTCTAAATGCTACTAAATTCTCTTGTTTTACTAATACAAAACTGATCAAGGCGAAAACTACATTTGTATTCCTTAAATACGTTCCTGTAGGTACGCGAGCCGCCGCCCGCTGCGCTCCTCAGAGAAGCAGACGACTCACCCATCCTAAAATTCGGGTGGATGGATGGATGGATGGATGGATGGATGGATGGATGGATGGATGGATGGATGGATGGATGGATGGATGGATGGATGGATGGATGGATGGATGGATGGATGGATGGATGGATGGATGGATGGATGGATGGATGGATGGATGGATGGATGGATGGATGGATGGATGGATGGATGGATGGATGGATGGATGGATGGATGGATGGATGGATGGATGGATGGATGGATGGATGGATGGATGGATGGATGGATGGATGGATGGATGGATGGATGGATGGATGGATGGATGGATGGATGGATGGATGGATGGATGGATGGATGGATGGATGGATGGATGGATGGATGGATGGATGGATGGATGGATGGATGGATGGATGGATGGATGGATGGATGGATGGATGGATGGATGGATGGATGGATGGATGGATGGATGGATGGATGGATGGATGGATGGATGGATGGATGGATGGATGGATGGATGGATGGATGGATGGATGGATGGATGGATGGATGGATGGATGGATGGATGGATGGATGGATGGATGGATGGATGGATGGATGGATGGATGGATGGATGGATGGATGGATGGATGGATGGATGGATGGATGGATGGATGGATGGATGGATGGATGGATGGATGGATGGATGGATGGATGGATGGATGGATGGATGGATGGATGGATGGATGGATGGATGGATGGATGGATGGATGGATGGATGGATGGATGGATGGATGGATGGATGGATGGATGGATGGATGGATGGATGGATGGATGGATGGATGGATGGATGGATGGATGGATGGATGGATGGATGGATGGATGGATGGATGGATGGATGGATGGATGGATGGATGGATGGATGGATGGATGGATGGATGGATGGATGGATGGATGGATGGATGGATGGATGGATGGATGGATGGATGGATGGATGGATGGATGGATGGATGGATGGATGGATGGATGGATGGATGGATGGATGGA
>NC_143012.1:138827452-138889952 GCF_055824585.1 Amblyomma mixtum | reverse complement strand
GTCGCGTAGCCGGTGGCCGGTAGGCACGAATGGCCTTGAACAGCCGCTGCCTAGCAACCGTTTCAGCCGAGCTACGCCAGGTGGCGTCGCCGTCTTCGGCGCCGCGCCGCTGCCTCGCGCGTAGTCGCTCGCTCCCGCCAGATGCGTGCTCTCCGCCGACGTAGAGGGTGAGGAGGTGGCGCTTCGCGTCGGTGGAATCTTGTCGTTATGGAGAGCGCTAAAAAGAAGCAATGGCGACAGGACTAAGCTAGAAAGAGACAAAGCACTCGAGAGACAGCAGAAGAACGCGCTGCACGACTCAAAAAGCGTGTCGCAGCTAACGCAACTGACCATGCTTAGCCAGAGCTAAACCACGCCTAATTTTTTTTTCGGACGACCTAGCCCCGCGGTCATCGTGGCATCGTCGAGCTATTCAAACCCGCACAGGGGGCCCCCCGAAGGCCGCCGTTCTTTCGCGGCGAGGCCGGCAGAAGCCCTTGCCGTCCTAATTGCTCGGGGCATTAGGGCCAATCTGCACGTGTGCTCGGTGCACACACTACGAGGGCTGCTCGTTGTTCCCCGGCGGACAATGAGCGCGCGTCTCGAAACAATGCGCGCGAGAGAGCGGCGAAGGTTGCCGCGACGGCCGAGGAAGTCTGTCCGGCAGCGATCCTGCGACGCCGCTTCCCGCTGACCGACATCGCGTTTCGCTCCGTGAGATTCGACGCGAGGAATCCCTTGCGTCATGACAGAGGCTGTCCCTACAGCCCAGGCAGGCGGCACGACGGCCGGCCGGCCAGGCTGCAGCTGATGGGCCCGTATTCCTTGCAGCGGCGGCTGTCGTTCTTTTAGCCTGAGTTTTCTCTGTAAACGCGCGAGCTAAAGTCATAATGTGTCTCTTTCGTAGATTCATGGTGGAAAAACAGCGCAAAATTAGACAGAGAACACAGAAAAAGAGGGGAGAAACTACAAGCACTGACTCGCAACTAAGGTTTATGAGAAAAACGGAACAGAGTGTTACTGTAACCACCTCAGACTGCTTACGTCATAACCGCGGGGAAATAGATTACGTGCATGGCGTGAAAGAGATATCTAAACAAGAGCGGCACGCGTAAGCAGTCTGAGGTGGTTACTGTATATACTCTGTTCCGTTTTTCTAATAAACCTTAGTTGCGAGTCAGCGCTTGTAGTGTCTCCCCTCTTGTTCTGTGGTTTATGTCTAAGTTTGTGCTGTTGTTCCACCATGAATTCACACCAACTAGCCCAAATGTCTGCTGTGCTATCTCGTAGAGCTGGACAGAGTGTTTCTTAAAGATGGGCTAGATTTTCAAGACAAGGAACGAACACGCGTTGAGCTCCATCAGCCCACTTGACTGCATCTTGCTTTTATTACCTTGAACAGCATAGGTGTTGGATAATGTGAGGTCATCAACCGAATGTAATATTATGTTATACTAATAATACAAGCGCCGGCACATTCGCGGCATACAGGCAGTTAGGTGATGGCTGCGCGTTACCTTGCCCTCGGCTCCCTTCATTATTGTGAAGCTGCTCAAGCATTACTTCACTGCCGCTCAAATACTTGCACAGTTTCCATAATTCACCAATCACGCCTTTTGCTGGCCCCTGCATGCCTCTGCTATCGTGTCTCTGTCATCACCACTTATTATTCAACTTTGTCTATCTTTTTTATGTTACACTTCGGCCTATACCAGGTGGGACCTTCCGTCAATAAAACCAGTTGTCAGTGAGCGCCTGTGAGGGTGTATCGTCTTTCTCGTGGTCTGTGTCTGTGCAAAAACCTTTTACAAGAACATGCAATTAGGGTGCTCTAGTCACCCATGAAATGATCATTATAGGCAGAATAACTTGTTTTTCGCATCGGACACCTTCAGTCCTGTTATCGGTGTCGTCATTCTTCAAGATTTATTAATCATAGATGGAGCAATATGGATTGCATAAAGCTTCCCTAAATCTTTCCGGGAAGCTCGCCGCTTATGTCTGACAATATATGCCTTGATGCAGAAACATGGCTTTTTCGGCGATGTAATACCAGAGTTGCCGGACGTCAGAAAACAGGTCCATCATGTTGAAGACAGGCAGTTCACTATATGCTAATAGTTAACTTTAACTATAAGAAATATGCCTCTGGTTGCCATTTGAGATTTGTAGCTGACCGTTAATAATAGCTATACACATGTTTCAAATTTTGAGAACACGATTACCCTCGGCGCTGCGGTTCAACAAATGTCGGCCATTTGTCGCGCAGTTCGAA
Organism: Amblyomma mixtum; assembly: GCF_055824585.1. Taxonomy (NCBI): domain Eukaryota; kingdom Metazoa; phylum Arthropoda; class Arachnida; order Ixodida; family Ixodidae; genus Amblyomma; species Amblyomma mixtum. Next base: position 138,887,698 of record NC_143012.1, on the reverse strand, counting down.
AGTCCCGGGCCCGCACTGGCTGCAGAGATACGCCCATCAGTGCACGTGCCACGTGACCTTCCCGTCCCCGCCTGGCAGGAGCAGCGGGCAGAGCGGGCGGCATAGAGAAGGTCACGTGGCACGTGCGCCTGAGAGTTACGCGATTTGGTGGACGTCGTCTGATTTTAGAAATTCGGAAACGGGATGAGCATTTGCGCTCTGGTTCAACAAATTTTGGACATTTCTCGCGAAATTCGAAAGAGTGCAAGCCGCGCCTAGGACCACACGTCGCAGAGCGCTGCGTGTGTCATATGTTCCTGTGCAGTGCCCGACTGAGAGCGGTGAGCGGGCAGAGAGCACGTGACGCATGACGCGTGGCTAGATCTCTTCCTGGTGGCGGGGTTTCGGGTTCGGCTTAGTGCGGCCCCGAAATTGCTTGCGCTGCTTGCGGGCGACGAGAATGGCTTTTTTCGAAATTCCAGAAACTGATGTGCATATCACTGTAGAAGAACTGTAGATTGGGGCGAAGAAGAACGTTCTTGCGGGCTAGTTGGTTCATTGCAGAAAAGATTAGTACTGCGCGAATGGGACAGGACAGGAGAACGAGGAACTCAGACGACCTGTGTTGTCGTCTGTTTTCCTCGTTCTCCTGTCCTGTCCCATTCCCGCAGTACTAGTCCTTTGTGCAGATTGCGCTAATTGGTGTTGATTCATAATGGTGGTTCAACAGCTCAAACGCACGCAGACCAAGAAAGAGACAAGACACACAAAACAGCGCTGAACTTACAACTGATTTTTCATTAGGAAGAAGCATGTCATTTATACACATACGAAAAAACAGTGCACATGCGCAATGCCAACGCACTCCTAGTGCTCGTAGCCCAGACCCGTTGTTTAGTGATGAGGGCACGGAACACCGGAAGCGCTCTTTCAGTGTTTTCGCCGGATACAATAAGAACCAGCAGATTCAGTGCACAACGCGAATGGACGGACCAGCCCATGCAATGCATACGCTACAACTGTGCTGGTTCAACAGTATCCCTCTCATCGAATGTAAGCTTGACTTCGCAAGAACTCTGCTGCAGTGCCAGAACATCATCGGTGTCTCGCACAAAGGGAACCAGCAGTGGCTCGAAGGCATCGAATATTCGAGAGAATTCCGCCTTTCAGCCAGGGATTTGCATCCGGTTCGAAAAATTCCTGCTCAGTTCGCTTGAAGAACAGTCTTTGTCAAAAGTATACAGCCCAAGGCGTTTGGTTTTTAACCCTCCAGCGCGGCTCCTCTTGCCTACTCAGGGACCCTAATGTCTCGAAGGTGAAAGGAACTTGCGTCCTCATATCATCTGAACTTAGGACTGTCAGGTGCGCCAAATAACCCCGCTAGACGGCTTTGGAGCGAACCCCTTGGGCTGTATATTTTTGACAAAGGATGTACATTATTTTAAAGTTCGACTCCACTATTCGGTCTCAACGTGGTAGTGATTTGAAATTTTCACTCATAGTCATGGGCGCCTGTCCTTCTCATCCGGCTGGAAAGAAATCCACTAACGGACTTCTCTCGCAAAAGATAAACATGGTAGGGTTTCTTGGTCGAACGGCTGAAGTCAGCGGGCATAAAGGTGGCCAACCTTACGACAGTGTGGGATACTCCTCAGCCGCATGTTTTAGTTTTAGCCTGTTCTTTATGCCGTGATCGCACAGCTTGTTGTATACGATGTCGCACAACCAGATAGTCGAGGCGAAATCAACCCGAAGGTCAGAGGGCAACCTCTCTTTCCTGATCGGGCTCTTCAAAATAGCGTAATTTTTTGGAAAAGTCGGAACTCATAAAGCTTTAACCGGCTCATCCGAAAACACAAAATTCTAAAGACACCACAGCAACGCAAAAAATGACTTCGAAAAAGCGCACAGAATGTACAACGCGAACTCCTTGTGGTCGACAACGGGAGGATTGATTTTACCTATACGTCATGTGAAACGCAGGCGTAATCAGATGAAAGGAAACTATAGGCAATGTCCCTGCGTGTTTCGTGACATATGACGGTTAAATGCGGCAGCATTTACGGGCACATCACCGTAGAAGCAGCCTACTTGCATGGTGCCCACGGTGTAGTGGCGATCACACGCGTTTGCGCACAACAAAGCGCCAGGATACCAAAGCCGACAAAAAGACAAGTTGCTTGCAGATACATGTACGCCGTGACTGCAGAGGATGTATGTGGAGCCTTGAGCCAAACACATTCACCTCATCATATGGCACACCGCGGGGGCTACATGCGCAGATTGCGATGTATCTGTTTACGTTTCACAGTTGCAGTGCACTACATGGGTGCAATATATACGTAATTAATAGAAGTTGTACCGATGCAATATGCTGTCGTTTCCAGTGAACAAAGCTTTTGTTGAAGGTTAGCGTCCGTCGTATCCTCATGTTTCTGAAATGAAACGCTGTTCCTCTTAGGAAGGGTGAACCAACAAGCCCAGCAACGGGCACTGGTCAGTGTCAAAGCTGGGATGTTTTTTGTTTTTTTTTTTGCCGCCATTAGGAACAAAGAGGAGTAACGAACTAATGGCGGCTAAGGGCGTTTGCAGGAATGGCAGTGGCTCACGGTAATTCCTCACCAGGTTGCGCGTCCTGTTGCAGCATATCGCGCGCAAGCAACTCAGCATCACCGAGAGAGAGAGAGATTCATAGTGCTCGGCAGTTACTTGGCAGGAGTGGTGTCAGAATCTAAAAGCACGCGTGCACAGTTTCTAGGGCGAGTTCTCGTCGTTCTCGCACTCTGCAGCTCAGGATTTGTTTACGGGCGACGCGAGCCACACTCCTCGCAGGTTGAGCCCGTGCCGCGCAGATTTAGGTGGCGAGGTTTTCTTCCTCTTCTCTTAACTGGGCGAGTTATTAGGCCCCCAGCCTCGCCTGGTGCGTGGCACGCAACCATGATACTGTGCCGCGGGACGCCTCCTGCGCACGCACGACTTCTACCGCAGCCGACTGCGGCGCAAAGGGCACCGCCACCACCGGCTGCCCTGACGCGGTAGCTGGGACTGAGACGAACGTCTTAAAACTTTCTTTTGCCTTCGATCCAGTTGTTCTATATATATATTATCAATACCTCAAATGCCCCAGAAATGTGGTATTACATGAGGGATGGGTTGAGTGTTCCACTAATGAGAGATTGGATGGCAGCCTTGAAGTGCAGTGGATCGGAGCTGATATATATATATATATATATATATATATATATATATATATATAAAGCAAACAAGGGAAGGGGAATGAGGGGCTCGTTATAAATATGACAGAAGCCAACAGCCACAGAAACCAAGGGGCACAGGGGATTTTTTTTTAAATTTATTTATTTAGTTTGTGGTGTTGATCAGGTTAGAATATTACACAATATGTTACCGCTTAAAGATAATTGATTAGAAAAGCAGAAGAAAAAACAACCTCATGCCGCCGGTGGGATCCGAACCCACGACCTCGGAGGTCGTGGGTTCGGATCCCACCGGCGGCATGAGGTTGTTTTTTCTTCTGCTTTTCTAATCAATTATCTTTAAGCGATAACATATTGTGTAATATTCTAACCTGATCAACACCACAAACTAAATAAATAAATTAAAAAAAAAATCCCCTGTGCCCCTTGGTTTCTGTGGCTGTTGGCTTCTGTCATATATATATATATATATATATATATATATATATATATATATATATATATATATATATATATATATATATATATATATAGCGGAGTAAACACTTCGTTAAAGGAAACATATTTATTTCACTCGACGTTTCGATCGGAAGGCCGATCTTTTTTCAATATCGGCCTTCCGATATATGTTTGATAAATATGTTTCCTTTAACGAAGCGTATACTTCGATATGTAATCCTTTAAGCAGTCGAGTACTTCATGCTCTCCGATCCACTGCACTATATACACACACACACACACACACACACACACACGCTCACAATAGTTGAGAAGAAGGCACTATGAACAGAATTTGCCTAATTATATTGACACACGCTTTTAAAAAGAGGTTTACTCACTTTTCGACTGGAGACTAGTCTTCACCAGCGTAGTGCATGATTGTTCTAGTCCTCTGCTTATAGGGGTTAGAAAGAGGCTGCTGCACTGCGCCTCAGTTACAACCCCGAGGAACTGAGCAAAAACAAAAAGAAGCGCTACAAAAACGGCACTTGATGGCAGTTGCGGCAGAAATGTTATAACAAGGACAGCGAAAAGAAAGATCGAACAGAGGCACTTGCACTTCCTGCACTTTGGGCGCACACGCACGTACTTGCCTGCTTTTGACTGTTTTGTTCAGTTTGCATTCTTCACAGCACCAGGCTAGATTGCTGCCATGAGAGCCTGATAGTGATGATGCGTGCTCTATAGGGTCCGATCGTTTAGGCCTCATCCTGTTTGGCCTACATATTGTTTTTCTTGGGACAGGAGACATAATCACACCACTCCTTGAACGCACTCGCTGTACCTCGTCTGGTGTGTGTTTACCTGTTGACAGGCGACGAATTAAAAAGCGCGGGATTTCCGATAAATAATTCAGTGGACAGTGCGCGGCTTCGTCAACGTCTGTTTGCTCGTTGCTTTCTGTGTCCTCCTCATAAATTTTGTGCTTCAACCATGGTGAAGCAGTGGCGGTACTAAAGGCGGGGTGGGGGGGGGGGGGGGGGGGGCGGAGGGAGCGGTCGCCTCTCCCAAAAGCCTTTGCATATTTTCCTGGACGTCCGTTTTCGGGCTCTCATAGGGCGAGATGTAATTTTTGACGTAGAACTTGAAAGCTTTTTTCTCCGTGATGCGTCAAGTAGTCCCCTACTTTGTACGTTCACGGTGTTAGCTGCTGTCTTAGTTCACACAGTTCCACGTTCTGCACGTTGGTAGTTACACGAGAACTATTCGTAGTGATTTTCTTTCGTTCAAATTTAAGTAGCGCTAACTTTTAGGACGAATACACAGAGGACATGACAGGACGGGCGCTGACTACAACTATGTTTATTGAACACGTTTCTCGTAGAACATATAAGAAAAGACGACCGTGAGCGCATGCGCATCTGCGACAGACCACAAAAGGAAAGGTCAAGATGACAAAGATGACAGCAAAGGTAGATTAATGAGGGCGGCACGCATTTCGTCCCTTATTTTTAAGCTATCTGAATTCGCTGGCATGCAGGGAGACAGAAGTGGTGCTGACACACATGTCGCCGTTTGCCTTGATGAAAAATGCTTCGGATAATTCCCGAGCTAATCTAGCTTTGCTCCTGGTTAGAATTTTGATTTTGTCAAGCCGTGGCTCACAGTTCTCATCGTTTCGGTCCTTGCAAGAACGGCAATGGGCGGGTAGATTCAGGCGTAAGTCTGATGCGTATCCTAAACTTCGTTCATGTTCTCTGGCACGTTCGTTAACACAACGCCCCTGTCTGGCCAACGTACACTTTGCCACAGGAAAGGGGGATCTCATAGACCACACCCGTGGCACACCGGACAAAGGGCTTAGCGTGTTTTGTTCCACAGCCGGATGTTGCAGGGCCACTACTGCTGACTTTAGGGCACATCTTAGCCAGTTTACAAGGCGCAGAGAACACCATCGGGCCGCCGTACATGTCCTCTGTCCCACCGTGCCCCCCCCCCCCCCCGCCCCCCCCCGTTGTTTTGCCATGCCACCGGCGCGGCGACGACGACGGCGGTGCCATTCACCTGTGGTTGCGGTGGCCAGCAACCTCGTTGGGGCGGCAAAGAGCCACCCATTCATGCCTTTATCCCACCATGGGACACAGCGACGCCAGCGAGGGGATCATCCCGTTTTGGCTTCACAAGAAGCGCCGACCAGCCGACCTTGTCGGAGGGTAGCGAGGGCGGAACAAAGCCACTTCCCAGAACTGAGTAATGAAGGCTTTTCTCACTGTAAGCCCCGCCCCTCGAAAGTCCATGTGACTCGCGTCGTGTCCTTTCTAGCCGAACAGTCACTTTGTGTCCTCCCTCTGACAAATAGGGAGGTTTTGCTGTATTTTCACATGATTCATTCAATGAGAAAGCCCACCGTGCTGTGACAGAGGTTATTAAGGCCCGTAGGAAGGTCTCCCTTCCCAAGCTTATGGCACAAGCCATGAAGCTATGTGACAAGCTCAATCTTGCAAAAGTGACAAATAGCATTGAAAATAGCAAGCGTCTCTTCTTAGAACTGTTTTTCAGCGCAAATACTCATAAGGTTGATGCTCCCCTTAGGCTCATAATTTCTGAACAGGACACCTGGCAGAAGTCAATAGCTATGTTTCCCCAAGAAAAACTTAATATTTTGCCTGTCAGTGACCCGTTTCTTGTAAGAAATTCAGAAGAAGTTAATGATGTAAAATCGTTTTCCGACAAGAGCCTTCTCGGCTTCTCCGTTGACGTTAAAGACTTGCCTCATGATAACCTACTTACCATAGTCGAAGAATCGATCCTCCATTACGGTGCGGTGTCATTTCAAAATAAATCAGGGCTGTCTGTTGACAGTTTTCTAGAACTGGTGTTGTTTTATCTGCGCTCCACTTTCATAAATTTTCAAGACGCTCCGTACATTCAAAAACAGGGAATATGCATTGGGTCCTGCCTGGCCCCCGCACTTAGTAACCTATACCTTGCACACCTTGACAGGATCCTCCAAGAGCGACTTGCTAATTCTTGCGTAGTTAGAATGTTGAGATTTGTTGAAGATTTTCTCTTCCTTGTTAACTGCACACCATCGAACCTCGAGACCGTTACTTCAGACATTTTTGACCATTGTACAAGGGTGTTTTCACCCGCTACTACTGACTAGCGAAATGCCTACTGACTCAGAGATAAGATTTCTTGATATTCGGCTTAAATTCATGAACAACCACGTTTGCTGGTGCTATTCACCTCGCGCCAACAAACCGCTTCTACAATATAAATCAGCTCATTCTAAACCGTGAAACGAGGCATTATTAACCTCTGCATGTAAAACGCCTTTGAAAAGTCATGCCCCCATCAATCCACATCTAGTTTTCATGAACAACTCGCGAGGTTCCTCGAAGCAGGGTATCCTAAAGAATTCGTGGGTTCAGTCGCCGAAGACCTCCTGAAAAAGAAGCTCCGGAAAAAAACATGACTCCACAGAAGAAACGAGGAGCAAGGTGGCTGTCATTCCTTACGTCCATTGTCTCGCGCACAATCTTAAGAAAATAGGAAAAAAGGTAAACGTTCGCGTGGTGTTTTCAGCTCCAGGGAAGCTCAGTGTGTTATGCAAAAGATCCCTGCGCTCCGCACATCGCTCCCAAAAGCAGCAGTGTACCATCCACCACAGGAAAAGATTTGTTAAATGCACTGAGGGCATTGTGTACAATATTCCGCTCTCTTGTGGCAAGCAGTATATTGGGCAATCTGGTAGATGCCTGAACGATAGGCTTCGGGAGCACAATAACAACATGAAGATATATACCGGCAGCAATGTAGCTTTGCACTGCAAAGATTGCAAGTGCGTGCCTTTTTTGGATAAATGCTCAGTCGGTGCTAAGAGTAGAGATTAGCTGACTCGCGAAATTGTGGAAGCTGCATAGATTGCTGCCTTACAAGATAACTGCGTTAGTACTTCGTCTATTTCCTTGTCTAAACGAGAGTTGGCCTTCTTGGGTTCAAAACATCCGTGATCTCCCATTTTTTATCGCATCTTTTTTTTTCGATTTATTTTTTCTCTCAGGTATGGGCATGCGCTACTTTTGCTCAGGTTTCGCTCACTTCGCTGGTTTTGGCTTTCTTCGTCAGTCGGAAGTTAGCGCTGGTGTGTTGGTGTGTGTTCTCTCCCCCTTTTGTCCGTCGTCCTGGTTTTGCGCTACTCTTATGTTATGGATCAATACCGACTTGCCCAAATTTCCACTCAGGTGAGTCAAATTTCCAGTAGACTCCCGACGCGCCTGCCTGAGAATGCGGTATCAATTCTCCACAATAGACTGCAGTGTCGCAAGACTCGGAATTTGTATTATAATATACGCGAGAGCGAAATCAGGCGCAGTAGTGTAAGCGTGAGAAATGTGGAAACATAATTGTCTGTAAAAAGGGGCATATTTCACACACGCACAAAAAAAAAAACATAGCGAGGCAAACAGAGTGAACAAGGAAGGGAGAAAGGGGGGGGGGGGGGTATTCAGAGTGCTCGCCAATGTTTCGACAACAGGACTTGTCTTCGTGTGGGCAACGCGTTCACCTATGGCGCTATTTAAAAAAGGGATTCACTCCGAGGAGGATGCCCGAGTTATGGGGAGAAGGGTGTGATGTGGGAAGGGTGTTTGTATAAGGAACATGAACTTGCAAATCTTATCTGAAATAAGTTATGCTACATGAGTAACTTCCTCAGGCATCGCTCTTTACCGTCAGTGTGCAATGTGTTTTTCACCAAAGCGGTTATTATTAAGCACATTGGTTAATACCAGACTCGCACCTGCCGACAGTATTCCGTACGCGGAAATGGTCTCTGCCCCATGAGAGTTTGTGCTTAAACGGACACTAGCGTTGGCCTGTTCTGAGTTTAGGATACGATAAGTTCAATATCCTTCCTACTGTAAAAGAAACAAACACGGCTCATTAGGAGCAACTGGCATTCCTCGATGGAACAGACGTGCTGCCATCTCTGGACGGAGGGTGGCTTGGCAGTGCAGCGGAGACGGCTCCCACGAGAGGCGGCCCGCCGAAAGAGTCGGCGGGAAGTCTGCCTGCGGTGGGTCGCCAGAAGGCGTCCAGGGACGTCTTCTTTTGCCCGGCCGCCCGACTCGAGGAAAACGCTCTCCGAGCCCGTCGTCACGTGCACAGCGCGCTCCGCTTTCAAGGACTCGCCTGGGCGGCAGAGCGGGGCTTTGGTCGACGGGATTCCTAATCTCGAGACTCGATGATCGTTGCCTCTTGGTGTGTGTCAGTGATCTTCTCCAACAGCAACAACACCAGTCTCCCCCTGTCCTTACTACTATCTCCTCCCCTCTTTCTTTTCACTTCTACACACTGCCTGCTATCCTTTACTTCCGCTGCCCCAGCGCAGATGCTTCCAGAAGCGATAGCAGATGCCGGGGTGGCAAAAAATTCTTTTACCTTCCATATTCAATGCAAACTACACCGTAGGCAGTGGTGATGATGATGACCATAATGAAAATGTATTAGCTTGATAGATGCAGATGTCGGAGACCAGCGAAAACCCTGCACTAGCAGTTTTAAGCAGCCCAAAAGATTCACTAGCTCAAGTGGAGACGTTTAAAACTCAGAAATATTTTAGCGCGATAAAGAAATATCGGACGTCCTACTGCATTACGCTTGCATGAAGGACAGCTACAGCTTTGGGCACCACCGCGCAGTCGTCGTTGTGAAAAGTTTGTGGTATGAGTCGGAAAAGGGGAGGGTGGGGGTCGCGGACGCTATGTCTCTCAACCCGAAGCGGCGTTCATGGCTTTTTAAGTGCAAAATTAACGAACGATGTGTGTTGTGAAACACGAACTGTGCGGTCGTTAGGATTAACTTATAGACCAGCTGAGGTTATCTAGCGAGCGAAAGCCGTCTACTTTCGCACTACTTTTTTACAGGCTCCGATAATGATAAAGTACTTGCCTGGATTAACGACTATTTCCGCTGACATACGTGAAACAGCGCGGAAGAAGAAGACCGCAGGCGAAATGAAAAAAGGGACAGGAAAGAGCGCTCTTTCCTGTCCCTTCTTCGTTTCGCCTTCGGGCTTCTTCTTTCGCGCTGTTTTCACTCTTGTCAGAATGGACCAACTAGCCCAGCAAAAAGTTCTCCTTGACTATTTGCGCCTCAGGACTCTATATTTACTGATGCCTAAAAGGTCCCGATGTGGGACATTACATGAGGGATGGGCGTGTGTACGGCGATAAATTGTGGCAGGCTTGCGGTATACATGGTTGCGAGTAGACAGCTTCTTGGACGGCAGTCTTGTAGCTTGCAGGATCACCGATAAGCGCCAGATGCTGGGAAGGCCATTCCTCTCGCGAACGGTACGCGCGAAGAATGACTCGTGAAACGCAGTTGTGTGGGCACGTGGCGGAATGGCGCTGTTAGGATGGCCTGTGCGAGGTGTCCAGTGCACTGTTTGAATGGGCCGACGGTCACGGGGTCATGTATTCTAGCTGCAACAACATTTGTACCGGTGTTTCACAAGGGTTCGCTCTGCGGCCCATTTTGTCTATCATTTATATTAATGGTCAAGTTTTACCAGGTTGTTGCTAAAACTCCAGTTCAGCTTTGTTTATACGTGGGTGATTGGGTTCTGTATTCTAAAGCTTATAGTGTTAATGATCAGGTTTTACTAAATAATGTGTTTTCGTCCTTTTACGACTGCAGCCCAGGTAGCCGGAAAAAATGTTCCGAGAAAAAATGTTCCCAGAAAAAATGTCCCCGGAAGTTACGTCCCCGGAAAAAACGTCCCCGGAACATACATCCCCGGAAAAAACATCCCGATTTGCTAAGTAGGAAAAAATGTCCCCAAGCGGGTGACATCAAACGTATCGTAAGCCGCCGCAATTTGAGCATCCGGGCGCCTTGCATGTGTACGTACATGTATGCAACTCGCATGCATGTATGCCTACATGCATGCATGTTTATCGTTTAGTGCTTGGAAGGTTTGCAGCAAAACACATGATGAGGCGAACATCTCGATACATAAACTAAATACAAGCTAAATACAAGAAAATATCGTGGACTGCAGAAAGCAAGTGCAAAAAATACGTATCTACCATCAGATCATAACGAAGGCACTTGACATCATGACCGAACGTTTCTCTCTGGGCATCGTGTTTGTAGGCACAAGGACTGCCCTCTACACTACCATCGAGCTATCACATGACGCCGACGCAATATTTAGGGGGTGGTAGTTCACGGCCTATGCACTGCACCTAGAGACAGCAGCTTCGCGCTTGCACCAGCTCTCATTTCCATTTATCATGTAAATAATTTCCCTTTACTATCGTCGCATTTCACTGATTTTATGTTACATCATCTTTTGTAGATTTAGCTGCCATGTACTTTTGTCTTCGGTGCATTTCCTTGCTTCCAGCTGCATTTCTTCACCGTGATATCAAGGTTAGGACTGAGTTTCTTCTTGGAAAAGCTACTACGATTACAAATGTCGGCACGGAAGCGACTAAACAACGAACAGATACGGGGCCTCCATGAAGAACAATGATGGCGGCGAAAGGGAAGTGCTCCAGAGCAAGTGCGTCTCTGGATCGTTCGGCGCTTCTCCGAATACACCTGCAGAAGTGCTTTTCCTTTGCATGACCTGGACTGCATGACCATAGCGCGGTCTGGTACTGCAAAATACTTCATGCTTACATCTATTCTCAAATCCAAAGAAGAGTCTAATAAAGAGGGCAATTTTCTGACAAGTGGAATCCGGAAGAAATTTTTTTCTTCACTTGGGGACATTTTTTCCTAGATGGTGCTTCCCCAGGGGACATTTTTTCCGGGGACCTTTTTTCCGGGGGTGCATGTTCCGGGGACATTTTTTCCGGGGACGTTTCTTCCTACACCCCTGCAGCCCAACGTGGCAAACGGAGATTAATTTTAAGGAAACGGTAACAATGGCATTTGCTGACAAAAAATAGCCGCTGAAATTTAGGTGTGGCAATGCTGAGCACACGCTGGAAAGCGTCCTCGAATTCCGATACCTTGGTGAAGTATTCTATTCTAGCCTAAAGGGGCGTAAAAATGGTGACGTTGTATGCGCAGAATCACTGCAAAAAATTCCTATCTATGAAGAGATCTTTAAAATGTGCAGCTGAAGAATCCAGACTAACAGCTTAAAAATCTCTGGTCAGTACTTTTTTTTGAATAGGCGTCAGTATTGTGGTAAGCTCATCTCGTGCATGACAAAGATAAACTTTAGTCAGTGCAGAAAAAAAAATTAGATTCATTTTTAACCTCTGCGATCATAATATTTGCCCTTAATAGCATTACCATGCCTTATCACTGAATTCCCTGAAGCATCGAGGAACGTGTGACCGGCTGATCATGGTACACAAAATTGTGCACGAACACGTTTGTATAGCTCGGATTATTTCATTCATTAGCCATTCTGCACATATGATCCGCCGAACTTGTTCTTTGAATACTGCAGGATACAGGTCTCTCTTCCTTTATTGCCATACATTTTCTTTTTTTCTCGAGCACAGCTGAGATGTAAAATGAGCTTGATGGTCCTTTTCGGCAGCTACCACCTGCACATTTTGTAAATTAAGTGCTAGTTATGAGTTATGATGTTGTACTGTTCGTTGTATATGTAGTCACTCCTGCTGTGTCGCAAACATGAGATAGCAGTGTGTAAAGAAAAACAAAATTAGTGCGATAAGAGTTCGATGGCAGTAAATAAATCGACACTGCATGTGTGCGTGCGTGCGCACGTGTGTATATACAGACGCAACACTGGGAGTATTGCGATAGTTTAAAATGTGGGTGTGTGTTCTTGATCAATTACGCGAGTGAAATAAGGGGGCCTCTTCCGCTTGTGTTGCGAGTGCGGCTAAAAAAGGCGAACTGTCGTTGCAGTGAAGAAGGTCTCCAACACACTTGTTCTTCCCTGCTGCGCTTCTGCCGGTGTCCTGTGCGGCTGCTCAGCGCGAGTACGAAGATCCTGGCTGCGTCGGCCGCATTTCGATGGGGGCGAAACACCTGAACGCACGTGTGCTGCTGTTTCTCGCAGAAAAATCTGTGCCTGAACTAGTTGTTCGTAGCGCAAAGGTAGCGACAGCCATCAAGAAACGGCGAGCTAAGAGCACACGGCTGCGAGGCTGACTAGAAATGTGGGCGTGCTGACTCGAGTAAGTATGAATGCGAGGAAAGGGGGGAGGGGGGGGGGGGGGGAGGCAGCCCGGATTGTCGCGCATTCCAGAGATAGCAAAATTATAGTCAGCGTGAGACGATAAAAATCGAAGTAACCCAAATACTTGGATTCGCACGTGAGCTGCTAGTGAGCCTCGTGTCGTGCGCTATTCCCTGCATGCCGTTTCTTGTTGGCTGCTGCTGCTGCCTTTAAGAGCCCCGGGTGGTAGAAATCGATCCGGAGACCTCCAGTAGAGCGTTCCTCATAGCCCAGACTGTTGCTTTCAGAGAGATAGAGAGAGACTTGCTTTGATACACAGACACTCATTAACCGATATCCACTAATCAATCTCGTTTCAGCCCCGCTGCGGTGGCTCAGTGGTTGCGGCGCTCGGCTGCTGACCCGAAAGACGCGTGTTCGATCCCGGCCGCGGCGGCACAATTTCGATGAGGCGAAGTTCTATAGGCCCGTGTACTGTGCGATGTCAGTGCACGTTAAGAAACCCCAGCTGGTCGAAATTTCCGGAGCCCTTCACTACAGCGTTTCTCATAGCCTGAGTTGCTTCGGGACGTTAAACCCCAATAAACCAAACCAAACCAATCTCGTTTCTCTTGTGCATCAAGATGGCGCAAGAACAAGAACCCACCATTGCTGGCTTCTCTCAGTGTCAAGAGCACACACACAAACGCGCTCACAGAAACATTCGCGGCAACATTCAGCATCTTGGCACGAAGAGCGAACTGACGATAACAAAGCATGGGTGGCCACAGATCGCTAGCAAAGCACGCGCTCGCCCGCTCTTTGGCCTTTCGCTTCGCACATGTAAGCGTGCCGACGGGAAAGCAAAACGCCCGAAGACAAAGAAGTGGCGATGGGGACGAAAGGTACAGCAGAGGGCCCTGGCATCGCTGCTGCGCGAGGCACTACCGACAATGGTCGACGACTCGGCGGCAGCCTGCATCGCCGCCAAGAACGCAATGCAGCTCGTTGCCGGCTGTCGGCGCACCCGCTCTGCCGCTGCGCGTAGAACCGATCTGGCACATCGACCTCCTCGCGTACGCTATGCATCCCGGAAGAAGTCGTTTGACGCACGTCCGAGATGCTCATCACAGCGGCCCGTTTCCGCCTGCCTCTTCTCTGTTTTTCTTTTTATCGCCGAGCATGTGTCTCCGAGGAGTCGTGCGCGGACATCATCGCATCGGGGGGCCATCAGATGCGGCCGCAGCGATACACGGTTGCCCAACGGCGGCCGCAGTGCTGCGGCGACGCCCGAATGGAGATGAGCCCGGAGAACTGCGCACACGGGCTACGTGCAACAGGGGGAGCGAGAAAGCCTCGCACTGGAGTAGAGCAGGGTGCGCTCGTAAGCGGTCGGGACAGACTGCGTCGGGCCACTCAGCTTTCGCCCGATATTTTTACGCGGGATCCGGCACACGAAATGAACAAGCGCGCACAAATGACGAGAGCAAATTTACGCAATGTGAGACGCTTGGGTGCTGGGTTCGCAGTTTTCTCCAGCGCTGCACACGTTTTCGTCACACCCGTCGGCCGTCGGGGTGATTCGATGATTTGGCTTGGTTTATTGGGGTCTAACGTCCCAAAGCAACTCAGGCTATGAGGGACGCCGTAGTGAAGGAGTCCAGAAATTCGACCACCTGGGATTCTTTAACGCGCACTGTCATCGCACAGTACACGGGCCTCTAGAATTTCGCCTCCATCAAAATTAGGTCGCCGCGGCCGAAATCGAACCCGTGTCTTTCGGGTCAGCAGCCGAGCGCCGTAACCACTGAGCCACCGCGGCGGGTGAGTCGATGAGATGGGATCGTAGACGGAAACACACACCCTTCGTAGCTTATTTTGGCGGTCATATCCTTTACGAGGATACGCTTTTTCTTCAATGCGAAACACACAAAGCGTTTGTGGCTACTTCGATGCGACACAGATCGTGCAACCTTGGACTTTGGGACATGGTGTGGCTATCTGCGCGGAGACGTTTGGCTTTTTTAGGATTGATGTCCTCTCCTACTGCCACGGAATGCGAGCATGCACTACGGTGGCGGTCAAATGTTAATCTCGGTTAAAATACTCGAGTTCTAAAGCACGCTGTTACAGCGTAGCGGAGAGGTGGAGCGCCGCGTCTGTTCACCGCAAATATTGTTAACCACGCCTTCTTGTCTTTAGGCGACGCTTCGCGTATCATTGCATGGCATCCCCTCTTTAAAGGCCTTCGATTTCCTCTCCGCGTGAGTAACATGTTGGAGCCTACAAGCGAATGCCGAATCCAACGCGCTGTGCCTTCCTGTTGCCTAGACGAGACAAGCTCCAGTGCTGCTGGCGTGCCGTCACGCAGATGGCTGCGGCGGCAAACTCCTTTTCCAGAGGGAACGTGGTGGTGCTTTGGAAATGAAGGTCAACTTGCTGTGTAGTAGAGATGCCAGCAGACGCAGATTACACCCAGATTACCACCGAAGAAAAGGTCATCACAGCAGATACCACCGAAGAAAATTCTGCTTTAACTGCTGGTTCTTTTAGGCTGGTGTGATGGGGTTCTGTTCGGCGGTTCCCTTCCATATGGGATGGCAAGACTACATATGGGAAACAGCCGTTCCTTACTTTGTTCCTTACACATTCAACGAGATTTTGGCGCCAAGAAACCCGTCGCGGTGGCTGAGTGGTTAGTGCGCTCGGCTACTCAGCCGGACTACCCGGGCTCGAACTTACGGCCCCGTTTCGATGGAGACGCGAAAGGCGCCCGTGTGCTGTGCGATGTCAGTGCACGTTAAAGATCCCCAGGTGGTCGAAATCATTCCGAAGCCCTTCGCTATGGCTCCTCTTTCTCCCTTTCTTCTTTCACTCCATCCTTTATCCCTACTCTCACGGCGCGGTTGAGGTACCTACCGAGAAGTGAGAGATTTTTCGCCATTTCCGCTCCTCAAAAACCACTAATTGTGCCCTGAGGTGGGTATATATGACGTAACGTTTGTCCTACGTCATATGACATCTTTGCCCAGAGTAACCAGACTGTCGTGGCCACGAACTTAGCGGAGCGGCGACGTTGCGGTGACAGCCCTCGTCCCCTACGAAGATAGGGTTTCAGAATTTCAGGAATTTATTTTCTTTACCATTGAGGTACGAGGAGAGGCTGGGACTAAAGGCGTTTGAGTGCCTGACGGAGATCCCAGCCCCCTCGTGTCCAGAAACAGCAGCAAACACAGAAAAATACAGAATGATTGCAATCAAAGTTAAACAACCAGTTCTACCAAAAATGCAATGAGGTAGCACTCTCACATAATGAGTAATCATCTATACAAAGAAGAAATCTTATACAGAATAAGCGGATACCGATAAAATTGCGAATGTGGGCTCTTAGTATATGCAATTAGCATAGCTGTGCTAAAAGAAAACAAAGAAAATAATTTTCAGTCTTAGTTCTGCGGACGTGCGCTGTTACTTCCCTCCTCTGGAAGAAGGAAACGGTCATATACCCGCGAATCGGCAAGAGGCGTTCATTCTCGCACGTTTGTACCATGTTGCTCATTTTACGCGATAGCGTACGCAGCTCGTTCGGTCGAAAGGCCGTAAGCGTAGTCGGCACCGCGTGTCGGAAATATTCGGGGGCTGCGTAAAAAATATCGTATCATGGTAATTTGCGGTTTTAGTGATTGATGATTGATAGGTGTGTGATAGGCGATGACGTTACTGAAATTATTGTAATTAATTGATTAATTAAAGAAATGAGAAATGAAAAAAAATGGGAACGAGAGGAGTTCAAACGCGTCAAAAAGCTCAGAATGAAAATCGAATGCTTCATGATGCTAATTACGCAAATACAGAGTGTGTAATTTATCAGTTAAATAATTGAGAAATAAAAGAAACGAAACATAGGTTAAAATATGTCAGACTGCTCCCTAACATACCACGCTACCCAGTCATGCCGTTAAGACGGAGCTTAGGTGTCTTCTCCAATTTTCCCCTCGTTTCCTCCCTTAATTAGACAGAGGGGGCCGCGAAACCTGTAGCCACCTGTACCGATAGAGCACATTTCTGCTCTGTGTGTATCCTATAGGGGACACTCAATCGAATTTGTGCGTATATGAGTGCATTCTGTAGTGAGGGCTTCCAGGCCAAAGCGGAGTTAGTTTGGTGTCGAGAACCCATGACCAGCTCTTTCTCGAAATGGTTGGGGTAGAGGTGTGGGGCATGCCGCTGTCGTTTACATCATGTATTTCTGAAACGGCTTCTTCGGTAAAGAAATGGGCCAAACGAGGTTTCTGCATGAAAAATTTTTCACTAATGTGAATCACGGTGTGGAAGCGGGCCCTTAATTAAATTCGTCCCTTTCGCTGCTGCATGCGCCACACTTACGAGCTGCCCTTGCATAATGCAGGCGCAGCGTCAACACCTCTGCCCATGCGCACATGTGGTGACGGTGCGTTTGCATCGGGCAAGCAAGCAAGCGAAAGCGTCAGCACGCTCGGCTTCCCCGTGTGCCACAGCGCGTACTGCGCACTCTGGTGGTTTCCGCACTAGCGAAAGCGCCATGGAAGGTTGTTCGCTGGCGTTACTTTCCAAGGAGGCGGAGCAAGGGACTTGTTCCAGCAGGCTGGAGTAGGCCCGCATATACCCTTGCGCGACACTTTAACGCTTTGCTCGTGTTATTGCACGCTTTGGGTAGAGAAAGTGGTATCTTGTAAACCACTTTCACATTTTTGAGCATTTAAACGCTTCTCGGTTGGAACCACTCATATGGAGCTTCTTACTCATATTTTTTTCCCGAAGAAGCCGACGCTCTTTGAGTGCTTTAGTTCAGTCGTAAAATTTTCGGGTTTCCACATGCTTCTGCACGAAACGGAGAAGTGCTCAGTGCCCCGACTGCGGGAGGACCGACGGCACAACACTGTGTTCTCGATGCGTGGCCTGAATGCGCAGATTCTTAGAACGTGAGCCAGGATGGCACGTGGCCACACTCAGAAGCGCGTAATGGCAAAGCAATGCAACGAGATAAAATTTCTCGGGCTGCGCGTCTAGCACGAGGTGACAATAAGAAATACTGATCTCCCTTGTCCCGCACAGCATAATAAAGAGCTACAGCGTTGCGCGATCCCCTGCTGTGATCCCCTCCCGCCTGTCACGTCGGCATCAGAAAGCCCACGGGCATATGGGCGGCACCCGGAAGCGGATCACGGATCGCGCTATGGTGTAACTTGCTGATGTTAGAGGGGCTAGCCCATGGGTATATTTTGTATTTGCCAGGCCTTCTTACAGGTAAATAAGATAGGCAGTACAATGCAGCGAAATCTTTATATGGGGCGTTGCCACGAATCAAGCCATATAGTTACCTATGCATAGAGTATAGCTATGCGTAGATACAGGGGCAGTTGGGACAGGAAGGGTCCGATCGATAGCGATAGAGGAAGAGGCGGGACGGGGTGATGACTACATTCATCTGGATGTCCCGAAGAAGGCGAGCCTCCGGCCCCATTAGTGATGGATGAGGGGGAGGGTAAAGGCGTTTGTCGAGGCGGAGCTCGAGGTAGACCTCTTTTATGCCGCGGCGAAGGGTGAGTCTCCCACCGTCCTCCGAGGGCTTGGGCCAGGGGATCAACGGTGCCCGGAAAAGTGTGTCGCTTCTATTGCCCGGCTGCTCAGCAGTCGGGTTCCTACCCCCCACCCTCTCTATCCATCACCACCTGGCTCGACTGTCTTGGCGCTGAAGGGGAGGACGAACAGCGACTTCTGGTCGTCCAGGCGGTCTACATGCTCGGCCTGTAAACTATGGTCGAATAAACGTCTTCTACTACTGCAACTATCTATGCATAGTCTGTCACAGCAGCAAAGAAAGATACCCGAGCCAGAACATCGCAGTCTGTTCCGTGAATTACTCTCAGCATGAGTTGGATGGTGCTGTTATAACGGGACATATTGCCCACGTGAATAGCGCCCATGTCCGGCGGTTGGATTGTGCACATTTAGACATTTAGACATTTTTCGACATTTCATGCTCGAACTCAACAAGCCGCTTGGAGAGCAAATCGTGCCATTGTAATTTATGCCGGGTTGCAGGCTCGTCGCATGAAAACAAACAAGTCACTCGTTATCCAGGCCTTCGTGTCCGGTCTGTGCCGTACGAAAACGTAGCTCCCAAAACACTGCAGTGCACGAGATGATGCCAAAGGGTGGCCGCCGGTCGCTGCCGTTCCACCTTGCGCAGAGTATACGATACGTTAACGCAAAAGATTGTCCTGTCTTCCATCGGTACAGGCGTCACCTTTTAAGGAATATATATGTTTTTGGCGGCAGCATTTCGTGAAACTATGGCGATTTGGCAATGTCTCGCCTTTATTCAGGCGTGTTTGGTCACCCGTTCCCTTCTGGGGATGGTGTTGTTGAATATTCGCACCCGATGTCAGAGGTCAGAGACGAAACAAAGGGCGCGCGGCTCGCGTGGCTCGCCAGGGGAAGTGACCGCCATATTGGCAGCCGGGATGAAGGCTCTCAGGCGTGGCTGGCATGGCTTCCGTCTTCTAGAAGTGTCACTAGCGCCCGGAGTCCCGGAGACGCTCTTCCAACTCCGCGCTTACCGGAAGCGCAAGTTTTTCGCCTGCTGGGCCGAAGTTAAAGCGCCTCCTCGTTCGCTCTAACCGAGTTACCCCGCCACGATTGTTCACGGGACCGGAGACGCAGTCCATTACCTTAATGCATATTTTGAAAGGCAGCACCGCCCTCCTTCGTAACAAGCAAGTGGTCGTTACGACTGCGACCGTTATAAGTGAGCTCTTCTCTCTATCAGTTGCCGCAACTGTATAATTCAAATTTAGGGAACTGAGAGATGGTATAGCTGTAAACAGAGATACTAGAGAGAAAACAGAAATAATATGGTGGTTTTGTAATGCCATGAAGGATACGAGATTACTGTTAATTGTTATTTATTTCGGCGTTCATGAAGACAGAAATGATATGGTGGTTTTGTAAGGGCGGGAAGGATACGAGTTATTGTTAACTGTTGTTTATTTCGGCGTTCATGGCGAGTGCACTGATCAGGAGACTGTATATGTGAAGTTTATTCGGTGGACCTATTAATGGTAAAATAGTGCAATCCATTCTAACCTATGCGGTGACTTTTTATCCCTCGATGAGTAAGTATGCGTATTTATTCCTATGATTTGAATTATTTGCAGGAGTGTCTGAAAATAATAGAGAGTTTTAGAATAGGGCCACCGAATCGGCTAGGGGGATAGAGGAATAGCGGGACCCAAGTGATCGTGCGCAGAACGCTAATGACCCTTAGGTTTTTTTGGTAAGCAGGCAACCCTAACCCAGAACTGGCGCATTAGCGTGGCACCCAAGCGTTTATAGGGTCGGGCATGATGGCGGCGTCCGGTGAAGCGGGGGCCGCTCGCCTCACCACCTATTCGTCGTTGTCGCTACACTGCGGCTCGCGTTCACGGCAAACGAATGGTGAACGAAGCTTTTTATTTGTCTGAAGATGCCCACACCACCAAATTTGAGAGACAAAACAGCTCAAATCGTGAAATTCGTACCAGATTTCACTGCTGCTAGGCTTAGGGAGTAAGCGTTACTTGGTCGCCATGGAGACAAGACTGCTCACAGAGGCAATCGGCTGTCAGCGGCGGCAACTTCCTGCTTGGATAGTCTTGGCTCGGATTGAACATGTCTGCATTATAAAAAATATTTGCATCGTCTTTCACATTTTCTAAGCAGTAATTGGTAACTACAACAGTTTGCGTGTCGTTTTATTTACACAATGAAAAAATACAGCGTGTAAATTAACTTGTTTGTTCTGAAAGCATCTCTTTCCCGCCGTCATGGCGCGGCCGTCAAGAAACGCAAAGCGACCATCCGCGACCCTATTCTATAGACAGAAGACGTGAACCGGTTACCCTAACGCTAAGCGCATGCGGATAGGGTCACCCAATTCGCCCCTACCCTATTCTAAAACTCTCTAGTCTCTCGCAGCGGCAGGGACTTCCAAGATCGCTTGGCCGCGAATTGTGCGACCGCCTCATACGAGCCACTTCCACTGCGTTCATCGTGCATCTTGTACATAAGGAACATTGCGGTTATTCCTACCTAAATGAGCCGGTGCAGTTGACTTTGAAATTGATTGCTGATGTAGACGATGAATGCGTACGGTTCCAAACGGCTGCTTGACGCTAAATGGCACGGCACAAGCGTTGCTGTTTGTTTTTTTACCTTGATGTCTCGCACGGTACTTTCACACAAAAGCCCACAAACATATAGTTGAACTGAACAGTGCTATGTTATATCTAGAAGCTATGCAGCAAGCTAACATCTCTTAATAAATGACCTAATTTATTTATTTATCTTGTCCTGCACTTCACCCCGTCCGTCGCAACAACGAGGTTACGATGACGACAGCTGCACCGCACCCCTACTAAGCTCTCACTCCGGAAATCGCCTGCACCATGGTCAGATGATTTTTTTTCGCAACCAAAAGAAACGTACACAGCACAAGGTCTGGCCCTCTAGCCCTTGTGTACACATAAATGCCATACCAACAGGCCTACCATTCAGCCTTGCACTGTCAGTTACACCAAGTTTTCCGTAGCACCCACTGTCAACCACATATGGCCCTCAGTGACTAGTAGGACCATTCTGATCAGACGAGTAGAGCTGAGACAACTGCGTTAGCACCTCCACTGCACCTACTTTCGTACGGCGTGCTTAACTGATGTTGATGCATTATTTTTTGCTGTTTTTAGTGCATTTACGTGATCGCACGCAACGCGAGTGCGACACTCTTTGGTGGCAAAAACTGCAAGCGCGTTCGTTCCTTACTGCAGCTATCAGACTGGGCGCTGTATGGTCGACGCCTGCCAATCGGAGCGACGCTTTCTGTACAAGTGAACAGCCACACAGCAAACTTTTATTTGCGCCCATTGCGTCTCCGCCAAAGTCTCGGTGCTGCAGTTTCACAAAGCGGTTGTAGCCCTGTCTGGCCAGTTTGTTTCCATCTCCTCTAGATTTGAACAAAAAAAAGTAAACAAAATGTCTTCGAAAGGGAAATTTGCGGGAGGCAATTGAAGGGTGGAAGTGAATGCGCGGTTGGCATTTTATGGCATATACTTCTTCGCAATGGGGTGAGCTATTGTGTACCACACCCACTTCGCGGGGCACAAAAGGCCCGAGGTCTTTCTTTTGACCGGCAGGTTTCTTTTCTGCTCCCGCGGCTAATGCGTGAGCTTGCGGGGCTCGGGGAGCACAATCGGCACGCCGTGATTTTTCGCTGCGTTCTCTCGGGGTTGCGCGAAGCGTTGTCGACAGAAAGAACGACTTCCGGATGCGGTGCTCTCGGGAGGACCGTTGGGCCCTCCTTTTCACTTTTGGGAAGGCCGCCACCGCGATGGCAACTGAAGAAGGGGTCAGTCGGCTCACTCGAAGCCCGGAAACCTGATTGTCGATGCTCCCACTACCGTAGTGATCGCCCCACCGCTGAAGCGCAGACGCGGGGCACAAGAAAGCGACCAGCGCCCTCCTTCGGAAAGTGAAAGACTCAGCACGCGGCAAAAGGGCGCACTGATGCCGGAAGTTTTTCGACAAAGCAGAATGTAATTTCAGAAGCAAGTGTCGCTTCTTACCTTGCTTTGTGGACAGTGTCAGTAGGTTTATGAGTACCAACACGTGACAGTTAAGGGAAATGCAACGCGTATGAGCCTGGGCAGCTCGCGCAAACCCAGCGAAGGAAAGAAACGGGTTGATGCAATAAACTGTGCTGTACATTCAATAAAGCAGGGCAATTAGCTTCAAATTTTTGTGCAGGATTACCGAGGCGTTATCCCCAAACAATCCTTACCTCTTTCTTAACTCGGTGTGGCAGCACACAGGAAACATGTTTCTATTTGAAACATGGCGGCAGACACCAGAACAGCGCTGAAACTATTTTATATCTTTCTTGCGGTGGCAGTTACTCCAACGCCTCGCTGAAGTTCGCCAGTTGTGCGTTGGTTTAGTAAACTCATTCCCATTTGCTGGAAGTAGTAACCACGCTTTTCGTGGCACAATGACAAACAATTGGCAGTGGTTTAGCTCTGGTGGATTGCGAAAGCAACGAGGAGCGAGAGCGAGGTGATGGAGAGCGCGCGGAAGAAGCGGCGGCCCCGGCACGCTAGCTATGCGCCGCTACTGCGCATGCTCAACCGGCGAGCGCGGCGGCGGCACCTCTGAGTCACCCGCGCAGTGACGGCGGCGGCGCGCCAGCTGTGTTCCGTGTGACATCACTGCTACTCGCGCATGCGCAGTAGGGCGCATGCGCAGTAATGGCTCGGCGACTCGCGTAGTGTTGCTTTCGCAACAAAAGGAATGAGTCACACTGAAAACCATTCTGTAGGGTTAATTGGCTGCTCCGGATTGTGCAGTTCCCCAGACGGCAATATGCGACTTTCTATCGGGCTTTGCCACTGACAGCGTTCCTGTGCTGCTAGGTGGTGATGGCAAGCGTGTTGGCGGTGGCGCTGAGTTGGGTCCTGCGCGAACGAGCACCTTCCACGAGCGAAAGGACTCGGGTAACGCGCGGGCCTCGGCGGCGCACTCCGAGTCGAGCGTCGGCATTCCAGGGCCGGATTCGCGCCAAGCAGAGCGAGACGGCCCACGTGATCAGTGCAAAGAGACAGAGGGTGCGAATTACACGGCGCGACGGTCTGGAAAGCCGTCGGCGTTTGTCCGCGCCATTCCGGGGCCGGCTGGGAGCTGAACGCGGCCAGGGCGTGTGGCCATGAGCCGCCGGCCTTCGGAGGCCTTCGAGGCGTGGGACTCGGGGCACGCTGCTTCTGCCGGGGCCTGTCACGGCGTTGAAGCTTGGCAGCAGGTGTGCCGGCCGCGGCTGTACTGTGGGCCGGTTGGGCAGCCAAAGCTCCCCGAAAGCCCGCCAGATGCGAACTTCCCTGATGATGATTCCTTGTTCCGACTCCAGCCAGCCCTATACCGACAAGACGGGGTCCTTACCGCGACAAAGAACCGACAACCATGCAGTAAGTGCAATCAGCGAACACCAGTTTGGCCACCAGCTAGTCTCAGAGAACTGTTCAAATTTAGCGAAAGAACGAACCATGACAACCCGCCTTCTGCTTCAATCATCCTACATCCAACCGATCAACAAGACCGCGAGCCGACCAGTAGGAGCCACAGCAATCATCTACACACGGTCATTAGGCAAAGATTTCACTTTGATAACTAATACACTCGTCTTTTCCGCGCATTTTTATCCAAGAACCTTTACGGGTTCCGAAACGTCGTTCATCAGCCTGACTTCGTTAGTGACTGAAGATCTTATTCTCCACGAGCGGACACCACCAAGTGTCCAGCTGTCGGGACTAATACTTGTCAGAAGTTTCTAAATTTAACTAATTTATTACAATGCATGCGGTGACGTTCAATGGTCAACCGCTCACTCAGCATCAATAGACCTACCCGGAGCTACAGGCACAAGCTCGCAGTTGAAAACCTGGCACATATGTGTGCGGTCGTTTCCGATGTTCTTAATTAAAGCTTCGGCAGATGAAGAAAACGCCAACGGGTCAGCACACTGCCCCTAACACAATGAGACAAACAAAACCATTTCTTTTTTCGTTTTGTACTTCCGCAGAAAAGAGTGTTCTTTAGTTTGTCTCCTTACGTTTGACACGCTTGACCAAAGCTGACAGTTGCGACCAAGCCACGCATAAGCTGAGTGCGCGGCCTTGCCGGTGTCGTGCTTAGAGCTGAGGGATAAATAAACTTCCTCTACGAATACTGTGTCCGAGTTCTCGGACAGCTCTGGCTTTTCAATGCGCCGGTCGGCTTGCGAGCAGACGCCTGGCTGGTCGCTACCGTTCATATCGGCTGCTAGTCATCTCCTGCTTGCTGTTGTTGTCCTAGCATGCACCCTTAAGGCCGTTGCGCTTTCCTAGGTGGCGAAGCAGGCGTTACCAGGCCAATCATTTCTCTGGGCCCACCTCCTGCGAGATTTTGATTGACGACACATGCAGAAAGCATACACTTTCGTCTACTATTCCGCCACATGTGACACTTTGTTAGAACTAGACACTGTGTTTGGACTTGAACTAGACGCACGGGGACATGGAGAGAAATCTCCCTATCTTTCCCTCGAACATCTCGAGTGGTTCCTGTAGTGCGTCACTACTTAGGACCTACCTGCAATGCTAACTCTCCTCCGTTTTTTTGTGCACCTTTATATACCTTTATACTGTACCTTTTTTATAACTATTGTAGTATAGCAGGCCAGCGCGGGCCCAGTGCAGGCAACCGCCGAAGAGGAGAAAGACGGTTGTGTCCAAAGCGCGAGAAGTGCCTGCGGAACCGCCTTTTGAACTAACTCGACGTCGCACTGACGCCGCCTTGATCGCTGCCTCGCCGCTGCCTTCTGGTCTTCACCCAGAACTCCCTAGCCCTTTTAAAATACATTTACTGACACAAGGCATAAAATGGGTTTGCGCAATAAGTCCTGAAGGGACTGACGATGGTGTCCGCACGCTCACGCGAACATGCGATGCTACACTGCTTAAATAAATATCCGCATTTTCAGTCTGTAAATCTTCACTTAGTCGCATACCTGAGAGCTCAAGATGTCGTTGGTGTACCGAGTTGATGTATTCATCTTTTCATGTACGGGGTCTGCGGAATTAAATGCACCTTACTGCCGGATACCCACCGGTTTTCCGATGGGCGCCAGTTCACCCCTGATCTGGTGCTCAGCATCCCTGGGTTGAAATGCTAGGGAAAGTGGGTCCTAAACACCATCTACAGACCAAAAACACCTCGTGCCTTGACGCTCCTTTGCCGAGCTGCTCCTGCGCCATTAAAATTCATCATCATTATCACCTCCTCTTGTGTCAGGTTGGCCCCTAAGACCACAGTATACTTTTTTACTTTTTCTTCCTGGCGATTCCTCTTTTGTGGCGAAAACCTTACGAGGCCATTCTCCGGCGCATAGACGGCGTCGCAGTGTGCCGCAACGGAACGCTTGCTTCCACTGAGGACCGGAGTCGAATACGTGACGTCATGGAATTTATAATTGCAAATTAATCTGTCGTCAGCCACACCCTGCCCTCACTCGTTGGACGCTGCAAAACAACTCTCGGCAGGATTTCGCTTCGGCGGCGTTGGCTTTTTCCTTCAAAGCAGGCGTTTGTGCGTTGGAAATGTACCGATACCTTGAATGACGTCATCATGCGCCCCCCACATGGCGTTGTGCGCTGTTGAGAAGCTTGAAGGGCGTCCGGATTTTAATCGGCGATTACTTCACTATTTAAAGTACTACCCCAAAAAGACTTCGCATGCTTTTACCTGCAGGTTTCAAGCATTCGACCCTCTTAAGCTCTTTGAAGTTCTAAAACCTATACAGTTTTCATTAAAGAATTAGGTGCTTTGAAACTTTAATTCTCCACCATGTCCAGCTTTCTGGGCCAAAAATTTTGAGTAAATTAATACCATAAGGTACTGTTATGGAAATATTGAAGTTAATGGGCCTCTCTTTTGATGCATAGGTAAATCTTTCTTTTAAAGGTTTTCTATCACTCGCATTGAAAATTTAAGACTGTCATAGAAAACCAGTGGGCAACGTTTTTGAGGGTAGCAAAAACGTCGATAGCAAAAAAAGGAAGCTTGCCGAGGGGTGATCGGGGAGTATATTGATTGTTTGTTTATTTATTTATAGAATTACCTACAGCGCCCATTGGGCATTATTGTAGGGGGGGGGGGGGGGGTGATTGCAAAGATAAAAGAAAACTTAACAGAAAAGCGGAAGCGATAAATAAACAAATTAGTGATTTATACATATACAAGCGAAAAAAAATGCAGATTCTATGAAAATAGACTATTAAAGAAACCAGACTATGTCACATATTTGTTGAAGTATGAAGCCTGATGATGACGTAGCATTTGAGGTCTATGATTTGTACCTGACTGTGAAATTTCCCAGGTTTCGAGATGTATAGGGTAGTCATCATGAGCATCATCAGCTTGCTACGCCCACTGCAGGGCAAAAGCCTCTCCCATGTCTCTAATTAACCCTGTCCTCCGCCAACTGCGGCCACCGTATCCCCTCAAACTTCTTTATCTCATCCGCTCACCTAACTTTCTGCCGCCCCATGCTACGCTTGCCTTCTCTTGGAATCCACTCCGTTACCCTTAAGGACCACCGGTTATCCTGCCTTCGCATTAAATTCCCTGCCCAAGCCCATTTCTTCCTCTTGATTTCAACTAAGATGTCATTAACCCGCGTTTGTTCCCTCACCCACTCCGCCCTCTTCCGATCTCTTAACGTTACACCTATCATTTTTCTTTCCATAGCTAGCTGCGTTGTCCTTAACTTAAGCTGAACCCTCTTTGTTAACCTCCCCGCTTCTGCCCTATAGGTGAGTATCGGTAAGATACAGCTGTTATGTACTTTTCTCTTGAAGCATATTAGTAAACTGCTATTCATGATCTGAGAGAAATTTTCATATGCGCTTCTGCTCATTCTTATTCTTCTAGTTATTTCCTTCTCATGATCCGGATCAGTGGTCACTACCTGCCGTAAGTAGACGTAATCGCTACTTAGGGCTGATAGTGACCGCTGGTCTGGATCAATGATATTTATTTTAAGTTCTGATTTAGCCGTATTACCTAATGAATTGACATTTCCTTTGACACCGGCTTCGTAATGCTTTAGCACTGTTGCTTTGTGAATGTCTGATAGAGGAGGTATCATTAGTTAAATGAGGAAGCATTTTGTGATTGTCAACTAGCATGCTAATTATCACGCGAATTGCTCTTCTTAGCAGAATGTGAGGTTTATTAATGTTTTAATCTATAGTATTACCCGAAAGTGAATGACAGTGGTTAGTACTGGACAAAAAAGGTCAATAATATGTTAGAAGCTTATAACGCTTTTTCTTGCCCGATAGGATTGCAATTTTGAAAGAACAGACACACGCGAGTAGCTTTTGTTACAATTGCTTCCACATGCGAGTTCCACGACAGGCGTTCATCAACGAAGGAACCAAGGAAGTCAATTACAGAAACAGCATGAAGAAGTGCACTGCTCAGTTTTACCGCTTCAATATCGTAGTCTGGACATTCGACAGAAGGCGCTTTATAGTATGGCGTAGTTCCGGCGGTCGCAAAACGGCACCTGTTAGTGTTTACTATCATCAGCAGTGGGCTGCGTGCAAAAATAATGGGGTGCGTTCATTACGCGAGGGAAATAAAAATTGTGCTTTTTGACAGTCAAAGTGTGGGCTGGCTCATAATGCGAGCGCGTTCATTACGTGAGTAAATACGGTATTTACGTTAAGTTGCTGATCTCCGGATTGCAGATTATTTGCGTCCTTTTGGCAATTATTCCCCGCGGCGTCCCTTTTCTGCACGTCATTAGGAGGATGATCTGGCCAGGGGAGGTGCGGTGCCAATCACGTGAGATGAAAGGATTTAGAAAATGATGTTCATTTTTGCGCTTTAGCACAACCTCGCTGACTGGGACTAATTTAACTACTCATTTGTTCTGCTGTTCTTGATGTCGCAACATTAAACTGCAACATGAAGCTGAGCGCCGAAGCCGAACTCACTGGGGAGAAAGAAATTAATTCTTAACCACTTCTTAACACTTCCCTTCGCGCACAGGAGGAAACCGGCATGACAGAGTTCGAACTATTTGTTCTTACTGGCGCGACAGCCAGTTACAATGGGACTTCAGTTGAGTAGATAAGTCGGCTGTTGTCGTCTTCCGTAGCTCACGTGGACAGGCAGCACGGATGGGTGCACCGCGATAAGAATTAAATAAGAGAGCAAGGGCGCTATGCCGGAAGGCCCGAGTTTGGCGCTCGCCCGAGTTTCATCCGAGTTCGCGATGACGGCAGTCAGTGAACGAAGATAGCGCGGAACGTGCCCACGCGGCGGAGAATAAAATGTAGAGATAAAGCCAGGTAAAGGCGATACAAGCGCACCCTGCGCGCCTCTTTCACACTTCAAACACAATACACTGCGCAATACCATGCCGCAGCGCTACCTGAAGTTATCAGCGCCATATCAGCAATCGCGAAATCGTGACTTCTCTGCTATCTATCTGCACACTCGCCGCTGGCTGTTTGACACGCCTTTTCGGGCGCGCAAAGGCGTGCATAAGGCGTGTCTTCTCTTTCAGGCTCTATCTGTCTCTCCATTTCCGAAGACGAACAGTGCGCACTAGGTGCACTCTTGTACCAACCCTTTCTCTTCTCTCGAATACGTTAAAAGGCAACAGATAATATTATAAACGTTTTGTTCATTTCGAAATGTATTTTTAAAATCTGAATCCAATGAAGCGTTGTCGAAAAACATAGCTTTAAGAAATTAACAAAGATTTGACACTTTCTTCCGCTAGTGGCGATAGTGAGGCCATTGCTTGCAGCGTGGCTTGCATACGAATTAGAGCGGCAGCCCACCTTGCCGAAAACGAGAGAGCTCCTGCGTTGACACGCCGCCGGTAGCGCTACCTTCGACTGGAATGACTGGGCAACTACTACACGCTGAATCTGTCTTATTTTTCGGCCATTGCGATAATATATTTTATTCTGTCGTATATCAAAATATAGCAGTCATGCATATGCCGGTTTGCATAATACACAAAAGCAAAAAACTGAATGCACTGCATCCCCGCGTCACTGCTGCTCTCTGCAGTGACCTCAGGTGGAGTTCTCCGCTGCTACGGCCGCTGCCGCACCCCGCTATGGCCAACCATTGCTTTTAGTACGCTTTTGGCGAATCTCAGCGGTAGAAATTGGCCGTGCGAGCGGCTGTGATGCGGTGTGAGAAAAAAATTGCTGTCTGGCTGTATTCAGTGATTCATTACGTATGCCTGTTGTGTGTGACGCCTCTTTAGTGCACTGCGGATGCGAAGAGCGTGCTACCCAGCGACACAACTCATCCTATGTCGTCAGACGCTGACTAAAAGCTGTGAAGGTGGTGGCGCGCGTATCTGCGTAGTATTTGTTTACGTCGCGCACTTCAAGGTTTTGAGGACTGGTTTTGTCACTAACGTCGATCGCCGTTGTATACCGCAGTGACATCGCAATAATATCGTTCGGGCAGGTGAGGGATCCTGTTTGTAATAATGGAATCGGATTTATAACAGAGAAAGGTGTTACGGTTGTGAAGTACGCAGCGCTTGCGTGCTGGAAAATACAAACTCTTTATTGCACGGGGTCTGGAGCAGCGACCGTTTGTCGATCCCGGATGTTTTGACACATTGATGCTGAGCTTTATTTTATCACCGATGAAAGGGCGGCCAAGCCAAACACCTGGGATGTGATGTTGGAGTAGGACGTGCTCCAAGCACCGTTTCGTCGTCGTGCTCCGTGTTTTACGCCTTGCGAGCGGGTGTGACGCGCCGTCAGCGTTGTGCTGTGTATTACGTGGTTGCAGCAGGCTATAATGTTGTGCAATCGTGGTATGCGAGCGAAGAAATCGGCTGCTGTCGCCACGTTGCGTGTCCTTCGCAGAGGAGCTTAGATTAATCAGCGAAGACGTCCGTTTTGCCTGTTATACTTCGATGGTCAACATCGTCGATGTCTGTCAGCAATCAGCACCGCCGCGCAGCATACCTGTAGCCGGCAGGGATGTTGGGAGTGGCCCACCCATAGCGCGTACGCCTATAATTTATGTACGGCACGCCAGGGGCGTGACCAATGGTTTTGATTGACAGGTGAACTCGGAGCTAAACTCGTGAACGGTGAAGTGCCCCGAATTCATCTCGGGACTGTCATGGCGGCAGCAGCAGCAGCAGCCTGGGTCATCGCTTCCTCTGACGGCAAATGTCAGTACGTCCGGCTCGACCCGTTTACTGCCATGGCCGACCACGAATTCCAGTGGCATTTTCGCCTCTCCAAAACATCGGTACGATGGTTGTGTAAAGAGTTAGGCGACGACCCACGCCTGCGGAGAGTGCGTACCGGGCCTCATTCGCATTCGGCCGAAGAGCAAGTCCTCTGCGCCCTCCGGTTCTTGGCAATCGGGAGCTTCCATGGCAGCGTCGGCGCAGACCGCTTTATTGGACGCCACCAAAGCAAAGTCAGCCGCTGTGTCAGGGACGTCTACGACGCGCTTATCGACGCGGCTGTGCAGAAGCGGTGTCTTGCTTTCCCCACGACTGCGGCCGAGCGTGCGTACGTTAAGGAGCGTTTCCTTCTGCGCGGCGGCATCACAGACGTCATGGGATGCGTCGACGGGACCTACATTGGCGTAAAGGCCCCTTCGAAGTCCAGCCCTGACTTGGTGAAGGCCAACTATTTCACGAGGAAGGCACATTATGCATTGAACACAATGGTTGTAAGAATGCTCTGTTTTTGCTTTCATGCATGTCATGGTTAATAGAATGTTCTCCCATTGATTAGTGATAGTGGTCCGTGTACTGTGCAGTGTCAGTGGTTGTTAAGGAACAGCATATGGTCGAAGTTATTGGCAGCCCTTCAACATGGCATGCCTCATCGCTTGAGTTACTTTGGGGCATTAAACCTCAAAAACCGCTTCCGTTTATCAGTAACTGAGCAGTTTTACACACAGTGTAGATAATTTTTTGTTTTACCTCATGTTTGCGCATGTAATAAGTGCATGGATTTTTCCAGCAATTTCATGCATGCATTTTAATGGGTTTTTAAACGGTAGCTTTTGTGTCACTTGGCAGATTGCATTCTTATGCAATATTCATAGTCGCAATAAACGTTTCACTTTGGCTGAAGTGGAAAAGCTCCTGCCGGAAGCACTGGCGTCTGTAAGCCAGGAAAACTGGCAAAACTGTTGTGTTCATGTGGAGCAAGTTGAGGCTGAAGCATGGCAACGCGATATGATTGTTGACGCTGAAATTGAACCGGTTGTCTTCAGCATTTCTGACTTGTGCAACTCCTCCTCTGATGAGTCGAGCACTGATTCCAGTGATGAAGATTTGAGTGATTCTAGTGATGAAGATTTCAGGTTTTCGTTTTATCAAATAGTGTTGTTCGATGGCTCCACATTATTTTTTTCAATTTTGGAGCACTTGAATGATTGTGTGTTGGTGTACATCCCTGCACGTGTCCTTTAATTTGTATGCACTGTGATCCATGCCACTGGCTGTTTCCAGAATAAACCATTTCTCTCAAACACTGCGGGGTCAGCATTCTTTATTGTCCTGTCTCATTTATTGTTTGCTCTTTCGAAATATTTTTTTTCCTAGCGTTGTACAACTTTTTCTGCATTCTTAGTTGACGCTCCCACAGTTTGGAACTCTTTTTACCTGGCTGCATGAAAATCCTGCCTGAGCAGCTTCTGCTCTTCTAGGAAAGCAGGGAAATCGAGCCAAGCTGACTTGAGGCAGTACTATTTTCTGTCACTGTGTGAATCAACACTATGTTCAAAGTTTAACACTTAACACGGGAAAACAGGCCTTATCGAGGTGGTGTGTGTAAGAATAATTTGACCAATCGGTTTAAATATACTGCTCTTTTGCCGCATATAATAGCCAAGTTATAGAGCTCTCTTCAATGACAAAGGAAAACGCGCTTTGCTTAAGAACGAGAGATATCTTAACAAAAACAAAAGAATTGCAGATATGCACAAGAATGTGACACATATACAGTGAGAAAATAGGCGATTAAGAAGTCTAGAACATGTTTTCTGTGCTCCTGCATGATAAACCAGCATTCTAACTTAACAGACATCTTGCTTCTGAACTTTGCGATCAGTAAAAAATAATTGTTGTCGCCAAGTCCTTTGGGCTATTCTACAGCAGAGTGCCAAAGTCGGTCCCAGACTATTTTGGCGAAGTCTGGATCAGCCGCTAACCGGTTGCACAGAACAATTCATAACATGCCTGGTACCTTAAGAGAGGCTCAAAAAAAAAGTGGGCTCCTCGGCAACGGCGAAATCGAAAGTTGCAGACGGCCACTTTTTAATGGGGCAACTGCAGAGCACTCACCACTGTGCTAATTAATTAAACCCGACGAATGAATGTCATCTTCCGCACAAACCTCTCGCCTGCATCTAAAAAGTATGGTCACAGTGCTGCAGAATCGGGAAGAAAACCGCCACTGCTGACCAAAAGCCGGTGCGAGCTCATTGACAACGAATTTCGGACAGCTCACATTAACGCGGTATGCATCAAATGAACAGATGCACGCAGTTCATTTCAGAACACGGAATAATATTAAAGTGATTGTGAACAAAACGAGTTTTCTCATTCAGGTCACGCGAAATTCAACTTGCGATGAAAAAAAAAAATCTGCGAAAAATAAGTTTCACCATGCGGGATTTGAACCCACGCACTCCCATTGCCTGTCGGCTCTCCGGAGCGACGCGTTAGACCACACGGCCACAGAACAGCGCGGAGTAATACACCTCTATTTATTTTTTTTTTTGCGGACTACTTCCGTAGCCTTCAGAGCGTTGCACATGTGCCTCGTCGCCATTGGTAAGTCAGCTGATGACGGGACCGTAGCGTTGGTAGCGTTCCCTCGCGGTACAAAGCAAAATTTAATAATGCATGAATCACTCTAAAGAGCTTTAAATCCAAATCTTGCACACTATAAAATGCTTATAAAGATGTACTAAGTGCATTATAAATTTCAACAAACCTCGTTTGTCTAATTGCACACGCAATGCACTTGGTGGAGCGACACACAAATGAAAAGTGCACCGGCGGTTGGCTCACGTGACCCGTTCTTTGTAGACCTCCCAAGAAGCCCATGAGGTGGCGCCGATGTGATGATAAAGCACGGAATATATCCAGATAACCCAATGAAGTTGGAGGCGTGACGGGGGTGGGATTTTGTCTTGCTACCATTAGTTCACTCATCCGAGGGCGTCGCCAGAGCTCGGGAAGATTCCGAGTTTCAGCAAACTCGGGCCTTCCAGCATAGCACCCCAAGAGGGAGACCAAACAAAAAAATTGACGGTGGTTTAGCATTGGTAAGCACGAAGTATTGTGCATTGGTGAAGTATTGGTGGCCACCACTGCCATGCACCTTAAAACACGATTGAGGTGTCCATTAGCCCTGCAGCTTGTGATGCACGTCTTCAACCTTATTCACCGTCAATGCCAATTAACCCAATACACGCCGGCGGGCTATGCTTCAATGCCGCGCTTCTGCAGCAATGTTCACTTGCTCTAGTTCCGTGTTTCTGCCACAGCGTTGTCCACACTAACGCACGCACGCAGCGCACATCTCTGTCACTGCCACGTCATGAAGACGACGATGTGCAATGCCTCTGTGTTGCACCCTTCTTGTGGTAGACTCCCCCGGTGTTCCTCTCCCGTGTGCTTTCCTTTTGCCTTTACTACGTACAGGTGAATACCAACCTTTTCCACCCGATTCTTGGCCGATCCCCCAGAGTGGGTATGTGCCATTCTGTCGTAGGCTACAACAACAACAACAGCGTAACACGAGGCGTGTTCGGCTGCGGCGATAGCATAGTGCCTTCGCGCAGTGGCCAGCGAAGCCGATATGCTCGCGCCGCGGTTCGAATTCCTGTCGCGGATATTTATGTGATTTATTTTTGTTTCTTTATTTAACCCGGCACAAACCCACAAACACTGCAAGCGTACATACATCGCAAGATCTTGCTCGGAGTTTGCCTATCGGAATAGAGCTATCGCGCTCAAAGAAAGCCCAAAGCTCCTGTCGGATGGAATCAGTACACACAGGACGTGTGTGCTAAGCGCGCGCATTGCAGCCGTTCCGAACAACCGGCTGCAGCACGAGAAACGAATTCCGCGGCCCAATATTGGTTGCGAAAAGAACCAGTTATGCACATTGGTTGTGCTGAATGTGCTCTTACTGAGTGTTATATTCGACGCACACCCTACATCGCTTTATACCGCTTCGTGAATTCGCAGTTTTTTTTCCCACACACTATACTATAGTTTTAGTGTTTCAGCGAACAGCTCGACGCCGTCGCTGTGCACGATTCGTGGTTGCTGCTTTCGCGGGTAGCGGCGATGCGACCTCACGAGGTGTGGCGCTGCTCTTCGTCCATTGCGGCGGTTTCACGCCGTGGCCTTGTTTGGAAGAGGCCAAGGCTAGAGGAAGGTCAGCGTCGTGGACGCCGTCTTCGTCGATGAGGCTTGTTTCGGGTCGAAGCGTGACGTCACTTTCGGCTGGGCTTGGCCATAGGCGGGCGCCGTGCGGTGCGGTGCTGTGCCCCTGCCGGAGGTCTGCGACTTCTCTTGCCTTGTGTAGGATAAGTGTTGGCAAAATTCACTTAGAGGCAGCCAATTTTTCTCCAAAACGAAGTAAGCGAAAGCCTGCTTGGCCATTACCTTATTCTACTGCGCATGATACGGGCAAGCAGAAACCCAAGAGTTCAGAGATCCCTGCTGTGCTAGTTAGAGCGACTCGGTTGTTGATTGCTGTAGTACTTGATTATACGCACCATTCCACGATTTCACTACCATTACATGCGAGTGGCGTATTTACTGGGCTCCGGCGTAAGCAGAGTTTGAGTCTCCCTCTGTGCAAGAAAAAAATGTGCAGGCAGCTTACGTCGTCTATACTACGTTGCCAAATGTGACCGAAAGCCCAGTGTTAGCCGCAGCCTATACATAGAAGCTGAGGAGGCTTAATTTTGCTTGCATGCAAAGCCTGACCAGTAAGAACGTTGCGACAAGTGACAACGTGAAACTTGACCACCGTCTGGCTTATTCCTCTGAAAGGGAGGCCAAAAGTTCTGTAGGATTCCTGAGCACGGTGCTCCTGAGGTACGACGGAGTCATTGCGAGCAGCTGCTTGCTTTAAAGATTGAAAGCGGCACACGACGGTGTGCGTCACGTGTCGTCAGGCGAGTCCTTCGATGGAAATGCTGAGACTTGCAAGAAGTGGCGAACCGACCTCTGACGCGCACCAAGTGTACGGCGCGCCCTTGAGCACCCCATTGCACAGAGGACCCGTTTTCTTTCCACTGTACTTGTTGCGTTGCCATTGATCGCTGCTCATAGTGACGTAGGCCGCGGCAGCAGACGTCGCACTGGCCGCGGCAGAAACGTGCCCATGATGTCACTTACTGCTACAAACGCTTCCCAATCGAAAGGAAAAGGAAGTAGTGGGCTTGGGCAGGGCACGTAACGCGAAGGCAGGACAACCGCTGGTCCTTAAGGGTAACTGAGTAGATTCCAAGAGAAGGCAAGCTAGGAGGGGGCGGCGGAAAGTTAGGTGGGCGGATGAGATTAAGTTTTCGGGAATACGGTGGCCGCAACTGGCGAACGACAAGGTTAATTGGAGAGTCATGGGAGAGGCCTTTTCCTTGCAGTGGGCGTAGTCAGCCAGATGATGACGATGATGACAAACGCTTCCCATACCCGTGTCGCACTGGGCAACCGGCCCCGACGCATGAAGGAGCACGACGGTGCGTTTGACCCGCCTGACGAGTTTTAACGGCGCTAATCCTGTTTCGGCAAAGAAAATGGGTGGCAGGTCAGCGACGAATAGGCGCAGCGGGCTTCGTGTGAATCAGCCGGACTGAATGCGGAGGGTTGACTGCACTGCTGGCTACACCGGGCTGCAGTGGAGGTTATGTTTTTTTTTTTTTGCCAGACTGTCACGCTTTCAACTCAACTAGTAATCTTGGTGGCAAAGAACTGTCCTAACTATAGGGAGAGGCGAAGGAGGGGAGTAATTCAGTCGTCCTGGTAGTAACGGTGCTTACTCGGACAGAAGGCGGTAGGTAAGTAGAGAAAAAGGCTGTTTATCTTTTTCTTTGTGCTTACGATAAAACTATGCTCTCCGGGAGGAAGTCGCTCTGCTCGCGTAAACGTCACCAGGTCCAGAAGGCCAACAAGGCTTTCTCGTTCAGCGGCATTTTTTTTTTCCGGCCAGCATGTACGCCCTCTTATTTGAGAGGGGGACAAGGAGACAGAAAGACGTTGTTTGCGGTGGTTGTCACGGGCGTCTCGCACTTACGCTGCGCTGCCGGTAAGGGGTTCGACCTCTTTGTCGAACTAAGTATCGAAAATACGTGTTCTAAGAAGCGCTTATCTAGGCATGTTGAGCGCGACCGACAGACGTCGTGGAATCTTCAAAGACTGCCTGCATGCTGTAGCAAACACCTCGCTGGATGGCGTAGCCTTGCATTGAAAGCGCATATATTTTCGTCCGGCGTGAAGTACTCCGTCTGAACAGCGTGGTTTTGGAGAAGGAAAAAATAACCTTAATTGTCTTCCCACACACTTAAACAGAAATAAGGAAGTGTGGACAGCATAGTCTCTAAAGAGTAACGGAAAAAAACAGCTAGCTTTCGTCTATAGCTTTAAGCACTATGTATAAACTTATTGTTATGGCTCAACTCAATTCTGAAAACTTTTAAGTATATCATTAGCTTGTATGCTGGCGTTTTAGAACAAGGAAAGGCTTATATGTGCAAGAGACTGTCTCGTCCGGGAGGGCACTATAAGACACGCTTGGCTGGTTGGTCTGCAGTCGGGCATTCTTTACATTCAATCTGCATCAAGCTTGAGACACTACCCGAGCCTTGTGCCGTGGTGCCGCCGCCTTGCAGCTACAGGGACGCTGCGGATGTTGGTCAAAAATCTTCAAGCGACAGCGTCTGCTTTTGAAGCGCGGCATTTGTGAAAACGCGCTGAATTCGGAACCTCCGGGGGAGAGGAGTTGCTCGTCCTCACCCCTGAAGAACTTGGTTGATTCATAGGCGCCAACTATACTGATCAAAAGGATACCGTATGGCCTGGGAACATTTACTTTCACCATCGATTACTTTTAAATTTCATTAGACCAATATACGGCGTCGGCATAAATAATATCAAAAGAAGCGTACACTTTAGTGATACCTTCTTTTTTCCTGATGAGTGCATTCTGCAAAGCGCTATTCTCCTTTTCGCATATTTGATGTGATCTCCAGAATAATAAAAATTTATTGGCGGGAATTATAGACAGGTAATCTGCTCCTGACTTCAGACCTGCGTGGTTGACACTAGTGACAACTTAAGCACACCTGTTAAGTTTGGTAAAATGAATAGGTTATGCATTAAAACGAAACTATGAATAAAAGTACTGGACAGAGACCGTGCACGTAGAGCCTCTCATAACGCCAACTATTAAATAAAGTTTTATTCTCTTCTTTAAACAAGGCTGGCGCTACTAACGGCGAAGGTAATGCAGATCCAATGGAAGCCTAATCTGGGAATGCATGAAGGCCAGAGTTGTTTCGGTTCCACAACGTTGGAACTCTATAACTCTTTTACGACATGCACGCTCACTAAAGAAGCAAGTCAATGGTCGGCTGACGCTCTGATAAGCCTATAATGCCATTCCTTTCGTTCACGCGAAAGATACTCTCGCTTAATACGCATTGGCGACGTCAGAGTATTCACTCGCCGTGACTGGTAGCACACTATAGACATGCCGCCACAACTGCAGCATAAGCGTGCTCAAATTGGCGGACAAATAGGACCGTGGCCATTTTGCTTCAGCAAACTCAGAGAAGCTTGTAAGCTTCTTGAGGAAAACAGCGCAGGAACAGGGACAAGAGAAAAGAAGACGACCGGACAGGCGCTGACTAGCAACTGAAGGTTCATTGCACGGAACACAAAATGTATACTCTCCAAACAACCAGGAGCACGCATGATCTACGCCAATAACGCTGATAAGATGTCACAATCAGCCATGATGTTCAAGAAATGATCTCTCTCAGTCATGAACGAGGACGGATGGGGTGCTTACGCATGTGTCGCGGTTCTTCTGAATATGAAATGCTTCGCTAATCTCCCTAGTTAATCTATCTTTGTGATTGTACAAGACCTTTGTGTCGTTAAAAAGTGGAATACATGGATGGGCAGCAGGCGCGGAGGTGTTACCACCACATTATTTCTTACCACATCTTATCAGTGTTGTTGGCGTAGATCATGCGTGCTCCTGGTTGTTTGTAGAGTATATATTTTGTGTTCCGTGCAATAAACTTTCAGTTGCTAGTCAGTGCCTGTCCCGTCGTCTTCTTTTCTATTGCCCCTGTTGCTGTGCTTCCGAAAAACGTCCATTTTTCATTGTTGGCATCTTGGTCGAATCAGTTCCTGGAGTACTCCGAGTGCGGTGCACCTACTTTGTCTAATAGTCTAATAGCATTCATGCTGCTCCGTGCTGCCGGCAAGACGAGTGCAAGCAGACACCGTGAGTGTAATTAACGGCTTGTTATCTGCGCCGGCGTCCCTGATGTTTCAACGAAGCTAGCTACATTGCGACAGGCGAGAGCTACTCATGCGGTCAGGCTGTATTTAGCTATGACAGCCGTTCAATCAAAGGCGACGCACCTATCAGGACATATAAAATTTCTCTACGTCACGTCAGTCAGCATTCTACTAGCGCTTTTTGAAGCTCTGAAAACAAGGGGCGTTTGAGCTCTTGCCGGCAGTGAGACAGTGCTTCTCTGTCATGTATGTGGATGGCCTCTCGCGTAGCCTCTGGCCTCCTTCCATCTCTGTTCCTCAAGTCATGGACATTAAGCATTCCCTCCACTAATTGTCGTTCCAAGGTCGCGTTGCTTTCCATGTCCCACCATAGTTATATTTACGTTGAAATGTGAACGCGTACAACCTTGCGGCTCATATGTGCTTACGCTCTCTCCTGACCGCCTCCTGACCACAGTCAAATGTTAAATCTGGCTCGAAAAGGAAGCCCCGGCCCAGTGGCTTCCCGCTTCTGCCCATCCGCTTATAAGCGTTCCAGCTTTCCTTTGTTTAAAGTTATTTGCGTGTACTCTTTTTTTTTTTTCAACTGCACCCTTTTCTAGACAGTGACAGTTGCTTTGAATTCAGCGGTCTGTAGTTCCTCCCGGCCCTTCCATCCTTTTGTCCCAAACGTGTGCGCAGAGGTGTGGAAGTGGGAGTGGGCAGCACCCCCCTTAATAGGTTTGGGGAAGGGGGCGCATATTTGGTCCCATATTGTTCCCTGCTATCCAACAAACACAAACAGGAGCTACCATGGAAATTGGTCCCGCCTTATGAAGAGACCTGTGCACGCATAAACATCCTTCATTTAGCCGCCGCGGTGGCTCAGTGGTTACGGTGCTTGGCTGCTGACCCGAAAAACGTGGGTTCGATCCCGGCCGCGGCGGTCGAATTTCGATGGACGCGAAATTCTAGAGGCCCGTGTACTGTGCGATGTCAGTGCACATGAAAGAACCCCAGATGGTCGAAATCTCCGGAGCCCTTCACTACGGCGTCCCTCATAGCCTCAGTCGCTTTGGGACGTTAAACCCCCATAAACCATAAGCCATGAACAAATGCATCCAAATGCAGAAACAGCGCGAAGAAACGCGGAGACACGAACAAACGACACACGCACGAGCGCTGACTCACAACTGAAATTTTATTCTGGTGGAATAGAAAACATGAGAGGGTGGGTAACGGGGCTGCTGCAGCGGTAACCGGCAATCAGTGTGGTCGCGTCACAAGATGGCAAAAAACACAACAGGGAACCAAAGAAAGTTATAAGCGATAAAAAGACGGTGTAAAGGGCCGCAAAACGGTGGTCTTACCCACCCTCTCATGTTTTCTTTCATGTTTTAAAGGCTGAGTCGCTTTGGGACGTTAAACCCCATAAACCAAACATCCTTCATTTACTTCCGTATTAAGAGTCCAGTTCCTTATTGGCAAAAAGCTGCGTTCTGTGTGTATGCGTGCGCACCAGTATGTGTCTGAAGTGCGTGCGCTCGTGCGTGCGCGCCCATATTCTCCTACAATGTAAAAAAGGCATTTCTCGCCTACGAGCCTCCGCCCACCTGCATCCTCCCGATGGTCTCGACCCACTCACCCACCTCAACTCACCAAAAGCAACGGCAAATTGAATCGAAAAGGCTATCAGTGCAAAAGTGAAATGGACAGTCAATATTGCTAACGCAATTTGTCGCTTCACATTGGCTAGTAAATTGCTTTTTGAGGAAAGGAAAGGGCGCAGTATCTGTCTCACGTATCTCGGCGGACACCTGAACCGCGCCCTAAGGGAAGGGAGGAAGGTGGGAGTGAAAGAAGTAAGAGAGAAAGAGGTGCCGTAGTGGAGGTCTCCGGATTAATTTCGACCACCTGGGGATATTTAACGTGCACTGACATCGCATAGCGCACGGGCGCCTCTTGCGTTTCGCCTCCATGGAAACGCAGCCGCCGCGGTCGGATTCTAACCCGGGCGAATGTGCATTTTTTCTTTTATGCTGCGAAACTTTTCCCATCTCACCTCCATCTCTCTGTGAGAGTTACGGGTGTTTGCAATTAAACATACTCAGCAAACAGATTCGGCGAAAACAAGAACACGATCATAATCATTATCATCATTATCATCAGCCTGATTAAGCCCACTGCAGGACAAAGGCCTCTCGTGTCTCTCCAATTAACTCTGTCCTGTGCCAGCTGCAGCCACCATATCTCAGCCAACATCTTAATCTCATCCGCCCGCCTAGCTTTCTGCCGCCCCCTGCTACGCTTGCCTTCTCTTGGTATCCACTCCGTTACCCTCAAGGACCAGTGGTTATCTTGCCTTCGCAATGAATGCCCTTCCGAAGCCCATTTCTTCCTCTTGATTTCTAGTAGGATGTCACTAACCGGAGTTTGTTCCCTCACCCACTCCGCCCCCTTCTGATCTCTTAACGTTACGCCTATCCTTTTTCTTTCTATAGCTCGCTGCGTTGTCCTTAACTTCAGCTGAGGAGGAAGCTGGCCGCAAGTGGTACAGGACAGGGTCAGTTGAAAGGATATGAAAGAGGCCTGTATTCTGCTGTAGACGTAGTTAGTCTGAGGATGTTGCTGACGAAACCAGACACCAGTGAGATGCTGTACTTGAAGTGTAGCCATTAAATACAAGTGTCGAGGTGCATCCGTCGTGAGCTAGCCGGTTCATGTTAAAAGAGCAACGCGAACAAAGTGGTTCGACGGCAACCTTCGTTAGGCTTAGCGTACACAACACTGCACTAAACGCCGGCGTACAAGCGAAGTTGCATTTTTCTTCCACGTAACTGTGTGGTGTGACGTGTCAAATTCAGATCGACAGCCTTCCCCTTGCGGAGTGCGTGATTGACGGGCGTTCGGCGGCGTGCCGTGTCTCCGTCGCGGCGCCGGACGCTGGAGGCGGCAGCGGGCGTCCCGCTCGAAGTCCGGGCGAAAGCCGTCAGGCCGGTGCGACGGCCCGCCTGCCAATGCGCTGGCTGCTGGCAGGACACGTCGTTCCGCTGCTGCGGAGCGAATGGAAATGCGCGCGCGCTGCTATCGACCCATTTATCGCTCACGGCGATCTGATCGGGGTCAATAATCATGACGACGGCGATGTTAACCCTAATGCCCTAAGACTGAAAATGCCGGATTAAGGTTATTCAACTGGACAATTTTAACACTTGTTCTTCCTTCATTGCGAAAATGTAGAAAACTAGGGTGTTTACTAATAAAAATGATTGGAGCACAATTTAATTTAGCACAAGTAATGTATGAGAGGGATAAAAGTGAGCGTAAAGACGCAGGAGCATACAGTAAATTAATGGTACAGTTAAGAACTCCTCCATCCACTGCGAATTCATCGTTATGAACACCGAAGTTGCAGGCTTTTTTTGCCATTAGCTTTAGCTTTTGCATTAATTTATCGTTAAGCGGGCCTCCTGCATCTCTGGAGGCTGATTCTTTGGCGTTTCTTTGATAATTATGTTGGAAAATTACGTATACCATTGTGTTAGCAATTCATGTAGCTGTGCGACGCGAAGTGTAAGCTATTCCCATTTTTACGGTCTCTGTTATTTTGGCATCACATGGTTATGAAGGTGGCATAATGGTTATAAGTCAGGGATATCTTGTTAGTAAGTGTAATTCACAAGGACCTGGAAAACGTTTCAATTATTTCAAGCTTTCACAATTTAGAAACTTGGAGTTGTCTAGACGCAAAGT
This sequence comes from Amblyomma mixtum, assembly GCF_055824585.1. Taxonomy (NCBI): domain Eukaryota; kingdom Metazoa; phylum Arthropoda; class Arachnida; order Ixodida; family Ixodidae; genus Amblyomma; species Amblyomma mixtum. The sequence goes on along the minus strand of NC_143012.1, from coordinate 138,844,992 downwards.
CTCAAAGGAAGGTACCCTTTCGTGCTTTTCATTACTGTATCTTCGCCAGGCGCCTAGCTCTTAAATCTTGTGAGGCCATATAGACCAGTCAGAATAACCATCTGTGCAGGTGCGAAATGACTCTTGGATTAACTTTTGGATGAGTTGCTTCTGCATTACCAAAATAATGCTTTTCGCAACTAAATGCCGTTTCATTGACTCCACCTGGCGTCTACAAATGGACTGTCCAGTGTTTTCTTCTTCTTCATCCTCATTATTGGAGCTCGTGCCGAACCTTCTGTGTACATAATGATGCAAGCAATGTGGACGCGGCCTTGAGGTTACAGGGGATTGAAAATCAAACGTTCCTTGTTCTAAATATGTGCTATGCTTGTGTCTGAGCGTGTTTCGCGGCTGAGCTCCGACCGGCCAATTTCTTTCATGTCTCGTGTGAGTGAATTCGATGAAAGCTGTATTTTGTTTTCTTTTAATGCCACTTATAGGCAACAGTGCTGCGTCACGCCAGCCGTTTTTTTTTAACGCACCTTTACTTTCATATTTTACCGTGAAGGACAGCGCTGCATACGCTTGTCTGCGGCACGGGTTAATGTGTAGCCGCTGCCCTTACTAAGTTGTATTAACCGTATCGTAGCAGGAAATACCGTAACAGCAAGAGTAAATATTATTTAGCTGTGGCTGTACTTTACTTCACTGGTGTGACGGGAAATCTCTTCTGACTTCTCATTGCGCTGAGCAGGAAGTCCGAAATCTTTTTCCCATGGAGCGTGTCACGCTTAATGCTGTTTATTAAAGGTACACTGAAGAGTATTCTGAACTTGTCTTTTTGCCGCGGGAACTCGATCTACACGTTCCTAGCATTCTTAGAAACAGTGACTTATTGCGCTGTGTGGCCGATTTCCCCAATTAAATCGAATTAACGTCCGGCTCTCACCTTTTTTTTTTAATTCTCCCTCGTACGGTGGGCGGAGTCGACCAACGCGTGGAGCGCCTTTCACCCAGTCCCATGGAGGCTTTGCTTTCGCTTTATTTTGTTTTTCAGGTTTCCATGAATAAATAGTTTCATTCGCAGATAATATAGCCCCAAAATAAGCCCGAAGAAATAAAAATACGCTCGGACTATTTGCTTCTACGGACTACTACGTATTACTCCGCCGATGGCAGAGCGGCAAGCCGCCACGGGACTGGGTGAAAGGCGCTCCAGGCGTTGGTCGACTCCGCCCACCGTACGAGGGAGAATTCAAAAAAAAAAAAGGCGGGAGCCGGACGTTAATTAGATTTAATTGGGGAAATCGGCCACACAGGGCAATAAGTCGCTGTTTCTAAGAATGCTAGGAACGTGTAGATCGAGTTCCCGCGGCAAAAAGACAAGTTCAGATTCCTCTTCAATGCACCTTTAAGAGCGATACATTGTAATGCTATTAAAAGTGATAGTACTACCGAGCTAAGTAAACGATGTGCTTTACGCGGTTACTGCCGTATAACGGACACAACCAGCCGCCCGCCCTCCATGCATCGAAAAAAAGTTTTTTTTTTTTTTCTCCTAAAGCCAGACAGCCGGAAAAGCCGGACTTGGCCAAGATCGCATGTGATACCTTGAAGTTTTCACTTCGAAACGAAGGATCGCTTGCAGTAGGGACAGTTGATACTGCACGTATGTTGAGACACGCTGATTAGAGCGTACGAGCTTGAACTCTCTACTTCGCAGTGAAACACGAACCACCTTTGCAGACTGAGTGTTCGAAACTGGTTTTGCTCCCGAAAGGCCGCAGCGAGGTTTGCGGAACCTCCTGCGAGCGGACATCCCTGAGGAAGCCGGGTGGCGGGCCGGGAGTGGCTTGTATCCACTCTTACCGGTGGGTGTCAGACCGTGGGTTTCGAACCAACCCCCTCGCGCAGGCGAAGCGGACGCCCAGACCACTAGGCCAGGACTGCGGTTCTTTGAGAGAGAGCATCGCACAAAACAAAAGAAAAAGGAAGGGACTGAGAAGGAACCCTGTGGGAACAAATACAATCAAAACAATGTTCTCCATCATAACGGGTGGAGCATAGACACGAATCTAGTGAAGCAGCGCAACGCCGCAACGGTACAGATATGTCAGACCAACTCGCCCACCAATTCTTGTTATAGACACGAAGCAACTGCATACAAAATGCACCCTTTGGCATCCTAGAACGAAAAGTGGCGCAGCTTAAAATCACACGGACAAGGCGACGCACACGAAGGGCTAACGTGACCGGCTGTATCGCACTATAGCGCTCTATCGTTAGAGAGCGGATTATATCGTGCACACTTCATGCGAAACGCGGACCTCCTTAGCGTTGAGGGAGGCCCGCTGCGCGACATCTGTCTTAATGCCGCCAACAGCTCAGGTACCCTCGTTTTTGGCTCACCTGCAAATTTCTGACTAAAGCCCTGCGCCATAGAGTCTAGCAATCTGATATCGCTCGAGATGTGCAGCTTGTTGCAGTTAGGCTACGCTTTACGAAGTCGCAAGCTTCTGTCAACATAATTGTCCAGATGAGCCCCGTAGTCACAAGAGCAGCTCATCTCCTCCGCTTGAGGTACTGTTTGTGAGTTGTCTCGCCCCTGAACAAGCCCGCAATGGCTGGAAATTTGGGCTTGTGTTCTCGATTCCCTACGCAAAATCTGGCAGATCCGTCTCTCATATCCGGTTGACGGACTGAAACCGTCGAACAGAGCCCTGACACCAAGTGGCAGAACGTTGGATCGAATACAAAGGCCAAAGGCACTTCCTTGGCATTTGGCGCTTCTAGAGTGTCGTCTTCATGTCCCTGTGGTCGCTCGCTGCGCTATCTTTTTTTTATATAATATTTCGCATTTTGGTCAAAAAGTAACCTTTTCGCGCGTGTTTAAAGTATGTAAATGAATAAGTTTACTAAGGAAAGGAGGGCCCATGGCCACTGTATGGGGAAGCGGGAAGGAATTAGGATTCAGAGAGATATTGTGTTTGAGTATCTTTCGAGAACTTTGCACTGGTTCCGTCACGTTGCCCAATGGAGCTTGCGTTGTAAGGCGAAGCACCGTAAGCTCATGAGGTTTTCATCCGGGTCGTTATTGGGAAACACCCAGTCATCGTACGAGTTTACGTGTGATGATTATAGTTGATTTCTCACAGTGGTAAACTGCGGATAATGCGACACAATACGCACGATTCGAGGAGCAGTATGTCTCCGGGCCATTGCGAGCATAGAACATTTGGCGGACCCGGTCTTTGGGAGTCTCCCTGCGGGCTTTGTTGAACTATTCCGATCTGAGTACTACATGTTCCAGGACAGCTGTTCTGACCCGAGCCTTTTTTAAAAACTCTTCCACGGCTCTGCCGAGCTTGGGAGGGGCTGGTGCATTGGTCTTCACTATTCTCTCTCGAATGGCAGTTTTACCTTCCGCTTTACGTCGTCTTCTCAGGGAGCTTGGATCGTAGAGAGCGATCCCGAGCTATACGGGATGGTGCGAGTCTCGAACGGGTCGTTGCACAATTCTCGGACACGACACCTACACTCTAAGCTCGAATACGCCTACACAGGACTAAAAAGAGAGTAAGTTGTCCTCTGGCGGACACTAACTGATAGAAGGGATTTCACCACACACTAAACACAAATACGCCTACACAGGCGTAAAAAGGAAACAGCTCACCACCTTTTGTGAAGAGTGCGATAGAGGAGAGCTCACTGCTTTTTGCTCCCTTCTGTTTAGAGTGCACGCTACTTGCATGTTCATTCCCTTGGACTCCGTGATGTCCAGGACACCATTTGGTGTAGGTACCGGGTTCTGTGCCTTACGAGTGCACTTAGGAGCTTCAGCGCCGTCTTCGCCCCAGAGTGGGTTGTTTGTGGTTTGGTGAGTTGCTTGAATACCTCGAACAAATGCCCGTAAATCACTGTTTGCTTCTTTTTGCCGTCTTCCGGCTAGTGTCGAAGTCTTTATTTTGGCCATGGCCCATGCGATGGCACGCAACGCCGCTGTGGTGCTGTCCGCCTTTTCTTCGTTGTCAGCTGTGTAGGATCTCTACTGGATATATTTCATGCACATGCTCCCTGCACCTTGTTTATGCTATAGAGAAGCTCTGAACACTTGATATCACTCGTCTTCGACATAGGCTAAGTTATTCTCTGTGTCATGGTGTCTTTTGCTTGCTTGTATCTTTTAGCTGGTCGTTTTGGTAGCGGCCTGGTCGACACCGGTATTGCACATGATATCTCCGGGATTGTTCGAGGTAAACGTCCGGGTCTACTTTCCTCTGGGAGTCATGTGTTTGCAGTCTCCTGTATTGGTCGATTGGACTGCGGGGTACTTTCCTGGGAGAGACTTAGGTTTGCAGTCTCCTGTATTGGTCGATTAGACTGCGGCAGTCTTCTTGAGTGATTCTCGCTTCTTCGAGTAAACATTCGACATTTTAGATTTGACTTAGGGCTGCAAGTTGTAGCGAAATACGTGTGCCTCGTCAGACCTGTGATCGTTCGTACGGGTTGATTGTACACGACTTGCGTGTACATAAAGGCGCATGGTTACCAAACGTGTCGGTATCACTGCAAGAACAAATGGAAAATATCTAACGCGCACTTGCTATACATGTAGACCCAGCAGGTGGTAGCAAAGTATTCACACCGAACAACGTACTACCGAACAACGTACTTTGTACGACTTACGTTGCTAACAGTAAGTGTCACAAAGCAGTAGCCCGATGGCATGCCGGACGACGTGGACGCTCAAACCCTTGAAAGGGGCGGCAACGACCATGCGTGGGGAGGGAGAAAAATGCGGAGGAAGATGCGAGAAAGACCGAAGTAGCTCCCTTCATAATCATTTAGTCTAGATTGAATGCGGACTCAGCGGCCCGGAAATAAGCGGAGCCAGACCAAAACGACCTGCCCCTCACCCCTCAGCGATAGCTGGCAGTGGTCTCGACTGTTTCGAACGGCCGATGACGTGGTATGGCGGACTGTCCAGAGAAAGAAAATATCTTCCAGCAGTGTTTGTATTTAGGAGCCTCACTATAGTAGGATACAGCTTAAAAAAACAGCAGTTGTTAAGACTAAGCTACGGTCCGAGGCATCTTCTATTAGTCCGCTGCCCAACCGCGACAACAAACGAAATCAGTTGTTTAACGTGCGACTTTATTAAAGAAGCGAGGTATCAGAATTCTAGAGCTTATAACTTTTTTCTTAGGATTAGTTTCTTGTTTAGGTAAAGAGAAAAGCTTTGACAACGGACTACTTTTTTGTCGTGGAGCAATTCTGTGCGGCGGTCCCAAATGTGGGCGGAGCTTCACTGCAGACTTTAGTTACATCCGACGATAGAACCATATCTGGACGTTTTTGCATGGGGGTAGACTTGTCGCAGTGAATGCAGAACAGCTGATTTCCCGAGTCGGGGAACAGAGTCCCTTCTTAAATTTTGCTGAAACTTGCTCAGCACATCTGAAGTAATTTAGATGGGATAGCAGTTGGAATTCGTCATTTGTTATTCTATCATTGCTCGAGAATTGGTATTGGGGTAGGAGCTGCCCTTCGTCGGTTGGGGAAGGGGAGCCTGAGTCTAAAGAAGTTGGCTGTTGGTGGCGAGATGTAACCAAGCCTATCTTTTTTAATCAGCATTGCTGCAAACTCCAGAACAAAAAAATGCCGATCAAGTTTCGGAGGCAGAGTACAAAACTCGTTTGCTGGGAAAAAAGGACGGGAGACCAATTTTGCCTCTAAATGCAGTCCTACGTACTATCGCGCTCAATATGAGTTGCAACGCGCGGTCATCGACCGGGGATCGTTCCGTGGTGTGCCTCCTCCAAACAGTCGCTCGGAATTCTGGGAGAAACTTTTTCCAGAGCGGGGGTGCTGTTGTTTCCTGGAACAGCAGTTTCTCCCAGAATTCCGAGCGACTGTTTGGAGGAGGCACACCACGGAACGAGCCCCGGTCGATGACCGCGCGTTGCAACTCATATTGAGCGCGATAGTACAATACCAGTCGGAAAGACATTGAGTGGTTCTTTTCAAAGTGGGAGCAGCTAAAGGGTTTATTTGGTACTCTGTTTCGCTCACAGCCAAGGAAAAGAAAGGCTGCGACCCAATATCAGGGGGGCAAGCTTCATTTGCGGCGCGCGTTCAAGCACTGCTATTTCTTTCTGAAAGAAAAGAACGAAACCAGAAAAAAAGAGAGGAAGGTTGAAACGCCTTTTCCCACTCTGCCAATCACTCTCCCTGTCCCTCATTGCTCGCACGTCAGCGTAGGTGCCCACCTCTTCCGACATTCGTGACAGGCGATTTCTGGCGTTTATCTTTATTCCTGAGTGGCCGTCACTATTTTTCAACGCTCGGCTTTCTGGCATCGTCTCTTTATTACAGCACCCGTCAACCCCGTAGCCGTTGCTCGAGTCGCGCAACAACTTGGACGCCAATCGGCGACCACGAAGATCCTCCTCTTTCCGCACGCTGCAAGGAGGCGAGGAGTGCGTGTCACGCTTACTGATGCTAGATTTACTTATTTATTTATTTATTTATTCATGCAGGTACCTACAGCGTCCGTTGAGGGAATTTTTGTAGGGGGATACAGTTGCAAAGCATACATTGTCATGCAGATGACACTGTACAAAAGAAACAAACAAACAATAAAAATACAACGCATTCCAATACTGAGCAAACTTATAACAAAATAATCATGAAAGCAAGAAACGCAAAAAAGGTTAATTCAACAAAAGTCGCGACAGAGCATTTTCAACACAAGATTGCGGGGCTAAGACAACTTCTTCCGGCAATTTATTCCAGTCATGCACTGTTCTGGAAAAAAATGAGTTTTTAAAGACATTTATACGGTACTGGTATTCTTGAACCTTTAAAGAACGACCCAACATATTTCTCAGTCGTGCTAATTACACAGTTACAAAGCCCACAACGGAATCGCTAATTTCATTAAAGCGTTAGCATTAGGAGGGTCTTTGTAAGCGCACATGCCACCCGCCGCAGTGGCTCAGTGGTTACGGCGCTCGGCTGCGGACCCGAAAGACGCGGGTTCGATCCCGGCCGCGGCGGCCGAATTTCTATGGAGGCGAAATTCTAGAGGCCCGTGTGCTGTGCAATGTCAGTGCACGTTAAAGAACCCCAGGTGGTCGAAATTTCCGGAGCCTTACGACGTCCCTCATAGTCTGAGTCGCTTTGCGACGTTAGACCCTAATAAACAAATAAACCAATAAGCGCAAATGCCGACTGCTGTCTCGCGTGGACGCCTGGCCACCTCGGATGTAACGAACTTTGCATACTACCTGGGGTATACGAAGTTTAGTATGCCACCTCGAATATAGCAAACTTCAGTGCTGTACTTCGGATATAAAGAAACTGTATTGTGTCAACCTCGGATATAACGAACTTTTGGGTGCTAATGCATTCAAACGATCCTCCGAGGATCACCTAAGAGTTTTCTATTACTTACTGATTGCCATCATATCAGAACTGTGCCTTTAAAGTGACGCTGATGGCAAACAGAAGTTGGCCTGTATCGACAGGGTACCGCGTTCTCATGACAAAGAGGCCACTCTCGCCGAAAACGCGGCACTTGTAGTCGAGAAGAGACGACAAAACGAGGAGTAGCTGACATCATCACCGACTGATTTCTCAAATAAAATTTACACTTCGACACCAATTTTCGGCGCGAGGATCTCAGAGAGTACGCCATTCACACCAAAACGGTGGCAACTCGTGCCTTTCGGTGTGGGCGTCATGAGTTTCAGTCTACTGGATGAAAGATTTTTTAGTCTAATTTTCTCTTCGGTAAATGCCTCCTTTGCTGCCGGACGGTCGTCTACATTGATAGAGCCAGAGAATCATTTTTTGTTTTACTGCGAACAATAAATGGAAGGAGTTGTCCTTGTGTCCATTTAACATGAATTGCCTTTTACCGTCTTCGCACACACTTGCCAAAAATCATTCTACACTGCCGAGTTCTTAAGATTTAAAATCATGTGATTTTGATATTGTGAGCTGTTTACCTGTTTAATCTGTATTTTGCACCTTTATGTTGGCATTGTGCAGAATATAGTCCTTTTTTGTTGTTGTTATTTCTTTACAACCCACCCCTCATGTAACACCCATTTTTGGGGACTTTGAGGTCATTCAATAAATAAGTAAACAAAACCCGTAACTAATGATCACCGCCGCTTAATGAGAAAGACTACTGATCCTAAATACGAGAAAATTGACTCGTTTGTTTCGCAGAAAAGTATGCCAACATTTGAACAGTTTTTCTTCTGCATTAGTAACGGTTTCTCTCAGCGGTAACCAGCGTGGCCAGGTGTCCTTGCTGCAGCGCAATGAGTGATAATAAAAAGAAAGGCGTACGGATTTTCCCTTTACTCCACGTTCGAACTGTCGTCATTCAAGCCAGTAAGTTTTATTTCGATGAGCCATCCGTTCCAGTGCTTTTTCTCAGTATAGTGTCTAGCCGTTGAGATTACCATCGTATCTTCGCTGGATCGCGCACAAGCAAGCCCAGAGAACAGAATATGCGAATGAAACTGCGAGGAATTCCTTCACAAGCTTAACCCAGCCGCTTTGCAAGTTAATCACCAAATTTACGAATTCATCTTTGCAAAGAATCTTTCGCATCGCCTTGAACCACCATGCCACGAGTTCGTCGGCGAGCTCTGGTGTACAGGAAAACCGCGCAGTGCAGGTCGATGCACGCATGGCATCCGGTGCAAGATGGGCGTCAGTGGACGTTCCCAGAAGGCTCGGTGAGAGATCACGACTCGCGTTGCACCAGGATCCGACAGCGTACCACGACCGGATTCCCTGCATGTGGTATTACCCCACTGGCTGCTCGAAGCCCGGTGTCGCAGCTACGGACGTGTCGCGAAACTTGTTTGAGGCTACTTTTGTTGCTACCGTTATTAGCTGAGTCGAATGACAGAGAAGTAGATACTAGGGAGGTACTGATTTTCACTCTGATATCTATGCATAGTGCATGAGGCTCGTTTTAGAAAGAAAAGACTACAGTCAACAAGCGCATAGCGTCTTTGTCATCATGTTCTGAAGAAAGCACTCGGTAAATTACGATGCAGCCTGGCATGTTTTAATCCCTGCCTTTCGTTGGCGCCATCAGCTGAGGGACGATTACAGCTTTCCCGGCCTACGTCGTCGGTTTAGGTGAGTCTGGTCTGGAGGGCAAAATATCCGACTTCTTACAGCGTGGTGCTGGAGGTACGATGTGTACCGAGGCGGCTGTAATTGGGAGAAAAAAGGCTGCGACTCGTTACGAAGCGTCTCTAATCGGGAGAAGAAAGGCGGCGGGGAACGATCGAAACATGCAAAACGGTGGCAAAAAAGGGCGAATTCGCCAATTGCGCAACGTTACTGCGTACGCCCAGCTAAATATGTCTATTAAAAACTTCTGTCAGAATACGTTTTCCGTTAAGCGTCGCGTTTCGTGATGAATAAACCGACCCCACGGAACTCACTGGGCATGTGAACGAGGTATACCAAGGTTGAGACAGACGCCGCTTTCTTCAAGGCAAAGTTTGCCTTGCAGTGCTTTCGCTGTTCTCGTGTTAGTGCGCTTATCGCTGCAGACGAACAAGAGCTGCTTTCTCGCTGTTTTTACTTGGGTTCAGGTGCAGATGTGATGTACTTTGTCTGTTAATGCCCAAATGGCAGACTGCAGTTTTGCGTCCAAAAATGGGGGCCCATGACTTTGTCAAGCTGTCAAGCGGCAGGTTTACTCCATGTACCCATCATCATTTTGCCACGATGGCAAAATAAGATTGAATTGAAAGTGAATTACTTTGTAGGGACGTAATATTGAGGCAAGGCCTCAGAGACATTTTGTTTACTTTAAACTGAATGACTCCTTGAGGAACCGTTCACAATTACAAATTTATCGTTGATAGTCGGTAAACCAATCGAAACCCCGCAGTCCGCGTTAGCAACCACAGTCGCCAATCGGTGACGGATGAGAACTGCAACTGCCGACCTTCCCGGCGACGGCAGTGGTGTGGCGGGGATGGGGGATTGTGTTCACCGCTTTCTGGGAAAGGGTAGAAGATAAGAAGTGGCGATGTCGGAGGTGAGCCGTGTGCAGCCGAGTGGGCCTCAGCGGAGGGCACAGAGTCAAATAGAAGACCCGACTGTGCTGCAACTCGGGAGTGCTTCACCATGGAAAAGCTCTACGACGCATCCAATCTATGGCGTTAACGGTTCCTTGTCACCGAAAACCCGGCGTCTTTGGCCGTGAGTGAAAACTCCATGAAAAAAATTGGCAGTGGCGTAGCTCTGCTATGCCAGAATATACGTAGTGTAAGCGGCTAACTGCCAAGCGACAACCTAGGGGTCTGAGGAACTGAGGTTTTCCAGTCTTCTCCGCCGACTGGCAGCTTCCCGAATCTAACCTCCATGTAGAGCGCACTACATCAACCGCATGTCCCGCGCATTATATACGCATGGCGCGCCCTTCTCTCGCATGCGCAGTAGCGCGCTGCAGTCGTAAACACAGCGGCGGGCGCACGCGGCTCCGGCGCGCCTGCCGAGACTGTGACGTCACGCCTCTGGAATGCGCCGACCGGCGGAGCGTCGAGAGGAGCGCGCGCGCACGCGCCGGCGGCGGCGGTGAGGACGACGCAGATGCGCCTCTCGTGACGTCACGCGGCTGCCGCGCATGCCCACTATGGTCGGCGCGAAGCTCCTTCCAACCCGCGTAGTGTAGCTTGCGCTACAAAATCTCGAGAGACGCCACCTAGGGGGCGTGACTTTGTGGAGGCAGCACAATCTGCACACTGGATTGTAAGGAAACTGCTCACAGTTGCAGGTGACAGTTAAATTACGGATTGGTCGCGAGGTTGCTCTTCAAGAGAAACCTGAGTCGCACAAGCCCCACCAGTGGCAGCACCTGCCATCGCAGGGCAGTGGCGCATCACCACTGTGCAAATAGTGATATCAGGACTGCGAGTGATTTGTAAATGTAAAGTAGAGAATAACCAATTCCGCATATACGGGCATTAACCCAATAACATCGCGTCATGCCCTTAAGGCGGAGCCTAGGAGTCCTGTACAGTTTTTTCCAGCAACTCTAATCTGTGACGCTCGTAGAACGGCCCCGCCTCGAAGGCCGCGCACAGCATTCCTTCCTTGCCATTGCTAAAACGTGTACAAATGTGCGCGCGAGAGAGAAGGGCGAGCGGACTGGCAAAGCACGAACGCTTGACGTCAGTGTATTATCTGCGTGCCTCGATTGCACTCGGACGCCCTTCAGTCGGCGCTCCTCTTGGCCTTGCTCCGTATAGCAGTCAGTGCAATGGTTCGCTTGCCGGCGCATCCATGCCATGGAGGCGCTTATTAAAGGACCATAGGCGGCTAGCTTTAGATGCGCGTTTTCTTCTTTAAGATGATGCGTTAGTCGTTAGAATAGGTGGTTCGCGGTGTGGTATTCACCTGCGACCGCTAAATAATGTCATCAACCGAACGGTGGCTATGACGTGTAAGGAGTGTTTAGGCCATATCAGGTACGAAAAATTGTATGTAATCCTTATATGTAGTTTAAATTCATTAGAATGCTTAAACCAGCCTGCTTCAAACAATTTAATGACAACAAGCGACGTATCAGTGGTTATAATGCAATTTCCGTCATTCCTCACGGGATTTCAACACTCCTTGCGTCACAGCCATCTTTCGGTTGAAGATATCGAAACGGCCCCAAAAAGGAATTCAGTTATAAGATGCTTAGTTTCGTTTGGTTTATAGTGGTTTAACCTTCCAAAGCAACTCAGGCTATGAGGGACGCCGTAGTGAAGGCGACCACCTGGGGCTCCTTAACGTTAACTGACATCGCACAGTACATGGTCCTCTAGAATTTCGCCTCCATCCAAATTCGACTGTCGCCGTCGGGATCGAGCCCGCGTCTTTAAGGGTAGCAGCCGGGCGCCGTAACCGCTGGGCCACCGCGGCGGCCCTATAAGGTATTTAGTGGTCGTAGGCGAACTATGCACCCTGATGTATAAAGCATCATTTGAAATAAGTAAACATGCCACTTAAAATTGGTGGCTATAGTCATTTAACTCTAGCTTCCATCTCCAGCTGCTTCAGCAAGTTTTAGTCTTTAGGAGCCAGTGGGAGGTCTCTGCAAAGGCCCTCGAGAGGTGGGGAGTGATGTGGGCTAAAACAGCACACTACATCGTCATTAGCTTCCTCGATGAATTAGGGCGATCGGCGACGTTTCGGGCGCTTTGAGAGCACTGAAGCGACCAGGAAGTGGCGATTGAAACGGGGCACATCCTTGGCTTTCTGCGGCGTACAATGAGCATCAGCGATGTGAATGGCGTATAAGCGTCGTATATAAGGTTTAGAAAAAATCGGCTGGAAGAAATCGAAACAAAAGGTAACGATGTGCACAGAAGAGGAGAAAAGAGAACGAAAAGACAGAGTTTCCCGCCCTACCTTCTGCTCTATGTTCTCTCGTTGCGCTGCGAAACACACTTCGAAGTGCAAAGGACTCCTTCACCGGAAAAAAATGACAACATGGAAACAAGTATGTTTCCTTTGATTTTGTGCTCGTGCTTGTACGTGTGTCGGGTCACGTGAGATCAGAAAGACTGCACATCTCTTGCGGCCGCCGGAGAATTCGTATAACCCCAGACCGTGCCTTTTCGGCCTGGAGTGAAACGTAGAAACCATGCAGAGGAATTATTTTCGGTCACATTTTGCGTGGCCAATGTTAATACTTTCGACCCCATTCATATCAGAAGCTAGGAGGGGAAATAGTCAAAGAAGCTTAGTCTGCGTTCCAGCCTCTAGTCTAACCTCGGCAGTCGAACATGCCAAATCAAGCGCCATGATATGAGCATACAGCGGACGTGATGATACTCACCGCGGTATCTCTGCTATTTCGAGCACTGCGGAACAAAAAATCCCGTCGCTTTTATGTTCACCATCTGATTGCATAGCCTTTGTTAACCCTTAGCGCCTGCCTTCCTACCTAAGACTTATATCTTGTGATATTTGACAACAGTTTTTTCTTTTTCCCAGTAAATGGCATTGGTAACGTTTCAGGCGTTGGTAGCGACGTCAAGAGGTCCGCGGGGCTTGCCTCACTCTAAGCACATCGGTGATGGCTGTGCCTGTGTTGCGCATAGCGTATACAAACTAAGACTCCTTGCTCTGTCCGAAAAAGTCCAGCTTCATCGCGAAATTTCAAAAACAGCCTCGCTACTTCACGCCTCGTAATTGGTATTGTTTCAAGAAAAGCATGTCGCTGATGGTATAATGACCGCCCTTCCAATTCGACCGCTCTGCACGCCAAGAGCAGGTGTCTGTTTCGGCCACGCCAGCCAGGAACGAATCTAAGATTTGATGGAACTGCTGTCCGGGCTGTCACTCTGGCCGGATCGTTTTATGGCCGTGTACGCAAGCGCCACACAAAGCTTAACGGTCCGGCCTGGTTTTACGCCGTTTTCTTTCTGGGCGTGTCAGAAGCAAAGAGAATGCCATTATTTCCCTCGAGAACGCACCGAGCGGAAACTCCATTAAGCGGCGGCGGAAGGAGCAGCGTTACATTTCGGCCGGTTAATCCCCATTTCTGCCGGGCGCCGCCGACGTCGTGTGATGCTGGAAACCGGAAGGGCTCGCGTCGGTTATTTTTGTGTCTCGCGAGCGATGCCCTTTCATTGGCAAAGCAACGTCTGGCGGACGTAGATTTTAACACGGGACGCCTCCTGCACCGGGATACCGGAAGCGAATGCGTTCACGTCACTCCACTGGCAACGGACGCTCCGCAATTACTGCAAACCGGGCATTAACCGAGCCGACATGTACAGGCCCTGTTCCTACAGGATTACGAACGAGGGGAGGGGCACTGCCCCCGCTGCTACCCACCGGCTTCTTTTAATTACGCCTTCACCGCCAGTGTCGATCGTCGTCTCTGTCGGATGAGGTCGTACGAGCGACATTTCCCGTTACTGCTCGACGCCATTGTTACAGCCGGGCGAAAGACGACGAGAGAGCGTGCAGATGGCGGAGGAAGTGGGGGCCGTCATCCGTCAGGAGGGCCGCGCGAAGCAACCTGCTCTCTTTATTCTTTCTGCGGGTGCTTGGCACAAGCGGCAGCCGAGCATCAACGCAACAAAGGTCCGTCGGCCAAACAATCTCGGCCCAGGCGGAGCAATTGAGGCGCTCCCTATTGGATTGCGTTCCAGATTCGAACGGGGAACACGTTTCTCCCGCGCCGCGGCGGAGATAATAGACAAAGCCGGCCTTGGCTCGAGCGGCCGCTTGATCCCATTCCTTCCTTCCTCGCTCGTCGGCGTGGCAGATCAGGCACGCGCGCGCGGAGACAGATTTGCCTCGCGCTTAATCGCCCCCCCCCCCCCCCCCCCCCCGAGACGTTCGTGCGCCGATTAGGAAGAAACACGCGGCGCCTGCGAAAGGAAAGAACAGCGAAACCGCTGAGGGTGCCGCAAATGCGTGCGCAAGATATGCGCGCGACTAAGGATGGAGGTAATTTTCAGCGACATTTCGCCCGCTGCGGCCGAGCTATTCAGGTGGTTAGACGGAAAGAAAAATAATTTTGAAGGTTGCGCTGGCAAACTGGAAGGACGGTAGTCAATAAAGATTAGTAGCTCATCAGAGGCCTCGCGTGAACAGCAAACTAAGCAGCGGAGCGGCCAGTATTCGCCGTCCTACGCTGTCGCGGACGCGGAGCGGTCGAGTCGAGCCGCGTCACCGGGACATTTGCACGCCACTCGGAAGGACGCGGCGCGCACGCGAAGTCGACGGTTTCCGTTCCCTTTCTTCACGCCACCATTTGGAGCGTTTCTTTTACGCTCCAAAGAAAAGCTCCAAATGGCGCCGCAATGATGGATGGGAGGAAACCATGGGCGTTGCGGAGTCGTCTCTCGCTGCTCTAAAGGGCGCCACTGCGAGAATGACCGGCGTGCTGGGGACGCAAGTGAGCACCGGAGTAAGCAAAGTGTGCCAAAATCGCACGTTCAGAACAAGATGAGAGTCCACGTATGCAAAACGACGCCCGTGCTGACGGTACAGCTCAGTGTCCGAAGCGTCGAGCAACACCAGTACGCAGTCCTTAAATGCGGCGTTCAACTGCGGGAAAGTAACGGCGTCCTTCAAGAAAGAATCAGCGCAATAACACGGAGAAGCAACCGGCTGAGGGACACATTTAGCCTCAGCACACAATCGATGCTTGCCGCTTTATGACAAATCAAATCTGGGGATCACGTACAAATTATATGGAAACAGAAAAAATGCAGGGAACCCGAGATTGAGAATATCGAATTTTTTGGTTGGTACTGATACATGCCTGACGCTGCCCAATGCTGCGACTCGTTTACATACTCCTGGTGGTCCGTCACTTTCACGGAAAGTAACATGTGAGAACTGACGGCGCAGTTTAGAACACGACGCGCGGCCGTGCGAACCTGCAACTATACTGTCTTAATCCCGCTTTCAAGCCTTTCATCCTCCTTTCGCAGTCCGAACGTGCAGCCCCGTAACGCAAGCGGCTTGAGAGACACGAGTTAGTGCTCGTCACGCACTCAAAAAATTAAGCACACAAACATACATAAAAGATTCGACAGTTGAGCGAAGGCTCAAATTGCGGGCTTAAGCTTTTGTCTGTGCTGCCGTCTGTTGCGCGAATCAATGAATAATGCACCAACCAGCTCAGCAGACCGTCGTTTTAATCTCTTCTCTGCTTAGTTACGCGACCACTTTGAAACGGGGAAGAGAACTGTCAGGCATTTCCACGCGACGCCGCTGTCGGCAAAGGGGGTTCTGAGAGAGAGAGAGAAAGGAATTTTAATGAGGAAAAGGTGGAGAGGTCCACCGGTGGTAACATGGACCTGGCCTGCTACTCCACACAGGGGAAAGGGAAGAGGAGGAAAAGGAAAGTGCGAATGAAGGTTGATGATGGCATAATACAACGAGTTTCACGGGTGATGTCCACACACACACACACACACACACACACACACACACACACACACACACACACACACACACACACACACACACACACACACACACACACACACACACACACACGCGCGCGCACACGCACACACACACAAAACACTGGCTGGCACTCGCATCGCGGTTAGTAGACGCACATAAAACTGGTGTCTGCAACACAAACACCGACACATGTCATTAACCATGTAGGTAGTGCACAGGCGGTCACAGACGAGTATCCAGGCCTGTTTCACACAAAAAACGGTCAAAGCAGGCATAGGGGTAGTGAGCATGAGCCGGGCTTCTTGACAGAACGGGTGCATGCCCTGAAAAGCTTGGCATACAGATACGCGTTGTTTTTCGAGGCAAAAAAGGGCTGCAGTCGATTGGCTGGAGGCCTGCTGGTGAAAATAATAGCCGTTTTAGCCAACATTAAACGCAGTGTTTATTTCATGTGCTCATACGCGCTGAATTCACAGGTTTGTCACCATGAATAACTGTGTGGCGCATTCGTTTGGTTACATTGGTCTTTAGAACAAGTACGGAAAAGAAGGAACGGTTACATATTTGGGCACGTCGGCTTCCATGTCTCAAGAAATGATATCTCGTGTGCTAACGTAAATACTGTCTCACGGTTGAGTTTCATCATAGGGTGACAGGCGGTGTTCACATGTCACGACAGACCCATTAATATAATGCTTCCTTGATATATGTCGGCCACGCTAAATTCAAAAGCATGAAAAAGAGCCGTTTTGAGAGCAAAAATGTGGCTCGACTGGGAATAATTATTCACAGGCGCGTGCTTACGAACAAGGTCGACTGCAACGTCACTTTCTTGCAAGTACGGGCGCTAGAGTGAGTGCTCCAAGCTGTGCTTTCTACGGAAACCGTATGATGCCCCCGCCGCTGTGGCTCAGTGGTTGCGCCGCTCGGCTGCTGACCCGAAAGACGCGGGTTCGATCCCGGCCGCGGCGGCTGAATTTCGATGGAGGCAATATTCTAGAGGCCCGTGTACTGTGCGATGTCAGTGCGCGTTAAAGACCAGGTGGTCGACATTATCCGCAGCCCTTCACTACGGCGTCCCTCATAGCCGGAGTTTCTTTGGGACGTTAAACCCCAATAAACCAATAAACCAAAACGTATAATGCTCTTGGGACGATTACACCACTGATGGACAGGCGAGGAGGTGGAGAGCAATTAAGCAGGCGCCTTTGAAAGCCGCCCCATTTGCTACGTTTACACGAATACGACATTGGCGCACCCTAAAGCATAACGCGATGCGCTCGCGTCTTCACGAGGCCTCGGTACCGCGAGTCATCTGTCGAAGGCGGCAGAGAGCAAAAGAGAGAGCGCGGGCCTGCCCCTTGCCCGCATTGTCATGACCCTGTATGACGCACTAATGCGATGCGTATACCCATCTGTTGCAGTCTGTGCTGGGATGCAGAATAGCTAACCGGTTCCGGTGCGACATTCAGCAGTATCATAAAGCACGTCTTGCGTGTGCACGGCTGATTCGGAACATTGGTTCAATGGCCTTATTTTACATTAATATACTGTGCCATCACCAAAAACGGTACAGCAGCCGA
>NC_143012.1:137569952-137587452 GCF_055824585.1 Amblyomma mixtum | reverse complement strand
CTTCCTCCGGCTTTTATGAGCAGCTTGCTTTACTGCAAATTTACCTTGCGAAGGCATTTGTTTGATCGCGTCCTGCATTCGTTTCTGTTTTCTCTTCTCGAGCGTGTGAATGTTGGATCAACTGTACTAAAAGGGGTGCAAGTTTTCTTAGAGAACTGTTCCACTGACTTGATTGTTAGCGGTCATCTTTCAGAGCCTGTACCAGCTCGGTCATCCATGAAGCAAGGCTAGCCTTGCTTCATGGATGACCGAGCTGGTACAGGCTACTCTTTGCCCCCTACTCTTTGCCCCCTATGCAGAGCTTCTTTGTTTCAGTGGGCTGCGAAACAACAGTAGCCATGGTTTTGTCGAAACTTACCCCACCTTCTTCGCATTGGCCGCAGTTTGCGCGACGCTCCTCCGAACTCCCGCGAGCCTGCATGGGTAAGCTTACGTTAGTTCGGAACACAAGACAAAATATGACGTGGCAAAATTCTTGCTCAGAGTTCGTACGTCTGGAGTAGGGCTTTTAAACTGAACAAATTGGGGGTCACTTAAGCTCCGCCTTTAAGGGTATCACGCGATAGCGTTAACAGGCCCGTCAGCGACTGCATTTGATGTTATTAGCATATTACCCAATCATATGCTCTATTAATGTTTCCAGGTCACGTGACACACAAATGTCCCGGGATACAATCACACAGTCGTTCCGTGCTATCACCCCTTACCGATATGCACTTGTCTACTCGGTTAACCACTGTTAATTAGTGCTTCTCTAATCACACACACCCATTACTATGTGAGTACAATATGCGAAAGACCATGCGATATATAAAAATTTCGCTTTATCCAAGCCATACGGGCCTGCCTCCGTGGCCTAGGTCTAGCGCGTAACTCGCAATCCAAGAGTCAGGGTTACGATTCCGAACTTGTTACACCAGTTTTCTTTTCAATGCAATTTATTTACTTTATATGCTTACATGTTGTAATTACGTTTCAGTCATGTTGCGACCTTGTAATCACCACTTATGTAATACTTCAATAAGTTTTCAATTCTGCGGCTCCTACCCGATAAGGCAGCCCCCATTTATCGATAGCGCCTATTGTTCGGTGCTAAGGCTGAGGAGCACTCGTGTCGTATTTTTAAAGCTGTGTGTGAGCTGCGTTGACGGGTTCTTAGCGCGTTCGGCTCTAGATGGACGCAGCTCTGTGCATGGCCCCTTTACAAGAGACGGCGGAAAGGCCTGTGCCCTTGATCGGCGAGCGAGTGCGTCTCAGCCTCGTTCTGAGCTTCACCGAGGTCGGCGGCATAAGAGCATGTTGGTGGCGCGCCATGACCTGAACATACTGATTCCAAAAACTTGTGGCCTTCTTAACCACATTCCTGGAGGAAATATGATAGCATTTGGAAGTTGCCCCGACCGCGATATTTCAAAGGCCCCCAATATTTCCATATTTGCAAGTAGGCCCAATCTCAAAAATGGCTGACTTATTTTGATTTATGAGGGTTTCACGCCCCAAAGCGACTGAGGCTATGAGGGACGCCGTAGTGAAGGGCTCCGGAAATTTCGACCACCTGGGCTTCTTTAACGGGCACTGACATCGCACAGTGCACTGGACCTCTAGAATTTCGCCTCCATCGAAATTCAGCCGCCGCGGCCGGGATTGAACCCGCGTCTTTCGAAACAGCAGTCGAGTGCCGCAACCACTGAGCCAACGCGGCGGGTCCTCAAAAATGGATTAGGTTAGACTAGTAGATGGAGGACGTGGACTAATGAGGTTTTATGTGGGGATTAACGTCGATTAATGGTGAACTATTGGGGATTACGGGGTGCATTAAGGTCGGGTTAGTATAATCCCATATTATAATACAATGGAAGATACTCGAACAGTCTAGTGCTCAGATTTTCGTATTTGGCGGTTCTGATGACGTCACGACCCTGTCGAAAAATAAGGGAATTTTGTTACGCAGCAAGCTGGCGGTTTATACAACACAAGGACATTTATTAATAATGTGACCAGCACTATCTACAACCCATCTCATACAGGTGAATTCCCAGGCATCGCAAAGCATTTCATCCTTATAAATTCTGTCCGCGAGGAAAGAGACTGCAATATTTTGTGTTACGTAAGGCGTCGTGAGTACACCTGAGCGTCTAATAAATGCTTGCGGTCAATATTATCATGCTGCTCCTATGCTGGCAAATTAAAACCTAGGGCACCTTCATTGGCTGCACACAATTTGGAAAGGACTGACAATCTTCCGTACCAGCCCTAGCAAGATGTGCGGCGCCACCTGGGAGCGGTCCGACTAACCATGTTCCCCAGCCTTCAGCGAAACCCACAAGGCAGCGCTACGTAGAATGCAGTGTTCTGCTAACGTACGTGGTCATGCCTTCTGGTGTTGGCGTAGTTCTAGCTGCGAAATTTCATGGCGTTACGTCGTCAACATCATCATCACCAACCTGACTACATTCATTCATTTCCCATGCTTCTTCACTTAACCTTGTCCTTGGCCAGCTGCGGCAAACTTTACGCCGCGGGCTACTTTTTCCTATCTGCCCATCTAACATTCTGCCGCCCCTGCTACGCTCACCGTCTCTAGGTGTGCAGTCCGTTACCCTTAAAGACCACCGGCTTTCTTGTCTTCGCATTACATGCCCTGCCCAAGCCCATTTCTTCCTCTTGATTTCGACTAGGATATGATTAACCAGCGTTTGTTCCCTGACCCACTCCGCCCCCTGTCTCGTAACGTGACGCCTATTTTTCGTTCCACAGCTCACTGCGTTCTCCTTAACTTAGCTGAACCCTATTTGTTATCCCCCACGTTTTCGCCCTATAGGTGAGTACGGGTAAGATACAACTGTTTTATACTTATCTCTTGAGGAATATTAGTAAACTACTTTCATGTTCTGAGATGACCGGCCAACTGCGCCCTGCCGCATTCTTATTCTTCTATTTATTTTCCTCACATGATGCGGACCTGCGGTCATTACCAGCGCAAAACAGACGTGTACCCTAACCATCAGAGCCTCGCTGCCAATGGTGAATTGCTGTTTCTTTGCGAGGTTCTTCAACATTATTTTCTGCATATTTATTTTTTGTAACACCGTTCTTTGCTTATCGAAGTGTTTGATCATGCTTTGAAATTCATCCCCTCAGTTCAGTTCACTTTATTACCTTAAAGACCCCCGTAGGGCTATTAGGGGTGGATTATACAGAAAAATAAGTACAATAGTTGCCATGTTGGTTCAACATACAATATTATCTGTTAGTGCTTTGGAAAAGTTGGATGGGCAGGTGATAGCGGCGATGCTGTGGGAAAGGCCGTTCCAATCTAATGCTGCTCGGGGGAAGAAGGAGGCAGCGAACGTGGTCGTATGGGTCCGAGGCCGGGCAACTTGAAGAATGTGACCAGTGCGATGCGATATGCGAGCTGGTGATGTGATATAGCCTGCGTAACCGTGGGTGCTGTAAAATAACAGTTTTAGGCTGGCAATGCGGCGACGAATAACAGGGGTTGATAAGGCGGATTCTGCTTTTAAAGACTACACGCTGACTTGGTATGAATAGGTATTGTGGATGAATCTAGTGGCACGGTTGTGGACGCATTCGAGGGCATTTATGAGGTATATTTGATGTGGATTCCATATGGGGGATGCATATTCTAGTTTCGGTCTGGTTAGCGATTGGTAAGCCAGCAGTTTAACTTGTTGAGGAGCGTGACGTAAGTGGCGTTTCAAAAAGCCTAGTGTTTTATTCGCGGATGATAT
This sequence comes from Amblyomma mixtum, assembly GCF_055824585.1. Lineage (NCBI taxonomy): Eukaryota > Metazoa > Arthropoda > Arachnida > Ixodida > Ixodidae > Amblyomma > Amblyomma mixtum. The sequence continues at coordinate 137,583,700 of NC_143012.1, read as the reverse complement.
CACATTTGAAATATGTGTGCGCCAAGATAAATCATAAGATAGCGTGACTCCTAAGTACTTAAATGAGTTAACTGCTTCTATTGGGATTTGAGCTGTATTGTACGAAAAAATAAATGGTTTAGTGCGACGGGTGAAGGATACAATCTTGCATTTCTGGGGGTTAAGTGTCATCATCCACAGGTCGCTCCATTTCTGAACGTTAGTGAGGTCAGTCTGGAGGCCTTCTTGGTCGGAAGAGTTATTAATAGTACGATAAATGACGCAATCATCTGCGAACATACGAATGTGACATGATACGTGAAGGGGCAAGTCATTAATGTATATTAAGAATAATAACGGTCCGAGCACTGATCCTTGGGGGACGCCTGAGGTTACTGTAATGTAAATGTAATCAGAAAATTCGTTATTAACTATGACAAATTGGGTTCGATTTGTTAAAAATTCCTTAATCCAGTTTAGAATGCTAGGGTGAATATTTAGGCAAGAGAGCTTAAGTAGTAATCTCTGGTGTGGTACTTTGTCAAAGGCTTTTGTGTAATCTAAAAAATAGCATCAATCTGTTGGTTGCAATCAAGGTTAGCATGCAAGTCATGAACAAATGTAGCCAGTTGTGTCTCACAGGAAAGGTTTTTACGAAAGCCATGTTGTGATTTGAAAGAAATGAGTGGCCCTGAGTGGCTTAGCAACGCTATATCATGAGCGAATCTAGATTACTCATTCTCCAGAGACTGTTTATCTTACACTGTTCCCAATCCAAGACATCTGAATACCTGTTCTAAACAGGCTGTGATGGTTATCAAATCCTGGCTTCGAGCAGCGGTGTCCGGTTCGGACGCCATACGCTGATGTATACTGGGGACTCTCTACCATGTTCGGAATGTTTATAATCGCAAGCGACCCTATCGTTTCTCCTTGACAGGAAGACAATGCCAACGTGGGCAGCATGCGTGAGCGCCGTCACTGAATTTCAGGGAATCCCCCCCCCCCCCCTGAAGTCCCTTCCACCTCCGACCGGTGTTGTGCACGTGGTCGGCCTCGCGATTTCTACGCGCGCCACTGCGAATGGCGTGAAGCTTCAACAACGCACAGGTGAAGAACAGCCTTTGAAACACAGTGTCTTACAAACGTCTTTAAACAGCTCTAAATAGTTACAGACGTCCTGCGCTAGATCAAAACGTCTCAACAAGAAGTTCCTTCAAAAACTTCCCTGGAACGCTTTCAGTAAAATGTTTACTTGGAAACTTTCTACATTGTCCGCATAAAGACCATTGCTTCCATCTGTTCCTAAAGCCTACCGACCCACGTCACGGAGACTTGCATGTACGTTCCAGAGATAGGCAGAGTGCTGCCAGCATGTATTAAAGATATTCTAGATCACGGCAAACGTTTGCAACCTTGGTACGTTGCATTCCATCAATTCAATAAAACACATACGAGTACGGCACAAATTATTACATCGCTCGGTTTTACTCCGATGTTTGCCCTTGACATTTCGAAGAGCAGGCGCACCGGTGGAAAGACCACTTTTTGTACACAACTCTGGAAGCACATTGTGTACTACGAAGCGTGAAATCCCGCTTGTCACGGTGCATATCGAGTAAACGCATTTGTGACCGTCGATGTTCGCAAGGCCTTCGACGGTGTTTGCCACGACCACATCCTTTCCCAACTCGCCTCCCTAGAGTGTGGCTCCCGCATGTACTGTTATATCCGCTCATTCCTCTCTAAACGTGTCGCTCGCTTTCGAGTCGACACCTATCTGTCCGACCCCCACAACCTCACCAGAGGCACTCCTCAAGGTGCTGTTCTCTCTCCTACCCTTTTCAATCTTGCTATGGCCCCTCTCGCCTCCCAGCTAGCTGAAATTCCCGACCTGCATCATATATTTTACGCCGATGACATCACTCTCTGGTGTTCGTCTGGCTCTCCCGGTCACGTACAGGACACCCTGCAACGTGGCCTAGATCTCATCGACTCCTTTCTCACCACTGCTGGCCTCTCTCCTGCTCCTGAAAAATCCGAGCTCCTTCTCCTCAACCATTCCTCATACCAGCGCTCACACAACCGTTTCGTCTCTCTCCACCTTTCTGGCTCTCCCATTCCTGTCGTCACGCAGTGCAAAGTTCTTGGCTTTCCTTTGCATGCAGCCAAGAACGTGCAAGCGCTCCACCGTGCTGTCACCACCTGCCACTCCGTAACTCACCTCCTGCGGCGCGTGGTCACTCGGCGCTCAGGTCTCCACGAGGCTCATGCTTGCCGAGTTGCCCACGCGCTGGCCCTCAACAAGGTCTTGTACTTTGCACCCTACGTTTCCTTCAATCAGACTCAACTTAACGCTCTTGAGACTGCCCTTGTGGGCCTCTACAAGGCAGCTCTCAACCTCCCTATCACTACCTCTACTGCAAAGATCTTTGCAACAGGCCTCTTTCATCCTCTCCGTTCTCTGCTCTCTCTCCATCATGACTCGCAGATTGCCCGGCTTTCCCTTACCCGTCAGGGTCAGTGGTTACTGACTCAAGCGGGTATCTCGCCCATTCCCTGCGCCCCGTTTACCTCTCCTATTCCCACCCCGGCTCCCAATCTTCGGATCCTCCCCCTTCCGTCCAACATGTCCCCCGTTCTGCACGCCGGCCGTCGTCATGCGGCCGCACAGCACCATTCCCCTCTCTTTGATACCCAGGGTGTAGCTTACACGGATGCCTCCTTCGTGGCTCCTCGAGGTTCCTGCGGCTACGCCCTGTACCACCCCTACCTCCCCGCTCCTGAAACTCACACCAGCGGGCCGTTTCTACGCCCTCCGGATGCATTGTCCCTCGAGGTCCTCGCCATTGCGCATGCCCTCCAGTCATTTGCCCTCCTTCCCTCTCTTCAAGAGTACACAGTCTATTCAGACTCACAAGCCGCTATACACCACATACAGAAACGCACCCTAACCCCTTCTCTTCAACAGGAGGTCGAACGAGCGGTCTCCGCATTGCAGCCTTCCATCTTTTTCCTCCGCTGGGTCCCTGGGCATTCAGGGATTGACGGCAATGAGCTGGCTCATCAGCTCGCCCGTGACACTTTTCCGGGCACCGTTGATCCCCTGGCCCAAGCCCTCGGAGGACGGTGGGAGACTCACCCTTCGCCGCACCATAAAAGACGTCTACCTCGAGCTCCGCCTCGACAAACGCCTTTACCCTCCCCCTCATCCATCACTCACAGTGCCGGAGGCTCGCCTTCTTCGGCACGTTCAAATGAATGCAATCATCCCCCCGTCTCGCCTCTTTCTCTATCGCTATCGATCGGACCCTTCCTGTCCCAACTGCCCCTGTATCTATGCGGACCTTGCCCATTGCCTCTTCTATTGCCCGGCTGCTCAGCAGTCGGGTTCCTACCCCCCACCTTCTTTATCCATCACCACCTGGCTCGACTGGCTTGGCGCTGAAGGGGAGGAAGAACAGCGACTTCTGGTCGCCCAGGCGGTCAACATGCTCGGCCTGTAAATTTTGGCCGAATAAACGTCTTCTACTGCTACTACTACTATCGAGTAAAGCTAACACACCACTCATAGGGCTGGACTTAAAGGGAGACTGAAGCACTTTTTTTGAAAATGAGGCTGGCAGCGGCGTCCTATAGTTTTTCATGCTGTATACTAGAATATCGCATCCAAATAAGGCAAAAACAAGCGCGAAATGCCTTTATTCGCCGAAATATGCGGCCTGTGCCGCGGGGCACGCCGCGCGGCGCGCCGCCGCCCGTGATTGGTCAAGAGAGGTTGTGACGTCACTTTGAGGACTGGAGAAGCTGCCGATGCGGATCCGGCGCTGCGTTGAGTGCAGATCGCAGCTTTCCGTGTCGTTGTAAAAGCGAATACGGCGACTATTTTTTTACTGACCTCCGAAGAAAAGGATACTACAGTTTGCTCATTCCACGTATCGCCTGAAACCAAAATAGACACAAGCAAAAAATTCTACGCCTAGCAGACGCGATGCAGACCATGCGTAAAAGGTGCCAGCACAACCTCGGCTCGTATTCTCGGAAAGGAAGGGGTGCGAACAATACTCAAGTCAATTACCACCCCCGGACGCCTCCTGGCTCGCCCGGAAGAGCGTCATCCTAAAGAAAAGGCCCAAAGCACTGTGTACAAAAAAATCCTGTTCTCGGTACCCGGCGTTGCAGGTTGGGGCAAGAAAGTATTTCAAGGAAACGATGAAGGAGCACGAAGTTGATGTCAAAATTAGCGAAGCGCAGTGGCCAAGCAATGCGAGGCATGTGACCACAGGACAGTGACGCAATCATTGTGCTCTGGAAACCAAGCCAACAAGGCTGCTGTTTCACTCGTGGCGCGTTCAGCAGATGCCAGAAAATATTAATCGCTGCCTCGGAAACGTTCGCCTTTCCTAGATTTGCAGTTTAGGTTCAGTGAAGTAGTTGCCAACTATATGTGTGTTTAAAAGCCAAGCTAGCTGCAACTCGCCCGCTGCCACAACTTGATGAAGAAACCGAGTAAGGTTGCGGTGTTTTTTTGCAAAAACTCGGTTGGCATTCATTTCACTCATAATTTGCATCCTAAATCAACGTCGAACGCTTTCATTTTAATCGCTTAGCTACGATTAAACGAGATGCCGCAAATGAAGAGCTTCGATGCTTGCTTGCTTTGCTCTGCTTGCTTGCTTGGACACGTCGAACCGAGTATAAAATCAGTAACCGAGCCTTGCTGAGCACGTCTCAGGTGGTCTGGCCGCACCTAAGCTGAGGAGAGCGACACATGCTTAAGCCTCTATAAGGTTTCTTCAGGGGCTAAGTGAGCATGTTTCTACTTTTAAAAGAGGCGCTTCTTCGGAATGGCGACAAGCCTCTCATGCGCGAGAAAATCGAAGGAACCGTGTCATGGTTCAGCCGCGCCTTTTCGACAGAAATCTCCAGAGGTCACATTAGGGACAAGCTCTGTATGTAGCCGCTGTTACGAAAGTGCTTCGAGCAGAGTAGGCTTGCTTTGGTCAGCTTGAATTCTTGGTCATAGCAGCGAACGCTTGCGCTGCGAGCTTATGATCTTGCGAAAAACAGTGGAAGACGGCACAGTCTCGGCCGTATTTGTTCATGGACACGAACGCAGAGTAGTACCTCGTGTTGAATCTGATTCTCAAGGTCGGCTGACACACTTTGTACGTCACAACGCACGCAGCACGAGAAACAACGCGCGCTGAAAGCTCGCTCGGGTGCGTCGAAGTATCCCCGGCTCCTCAACGTGACGTCACGTTGGCCGGCATGGACGAGGTTTCCCTCTCCGCTGTCCTCCTCTCCTACACTCGCGCGGGGCGCGGGAGATTTGAACATCGCGTTTTTAATTGGTGATTGCGCCACTGTTTTAGCAAAAATCGAAAAAATAATTTCGCAGACGTGATCAGCAATGACACTACTTCAAAATCCTAAAAAATTAGCTGATTCGAAAACCGCCTCAGTATCCCTTTAAGTAGCATGCGGGTCTTGAAAGCCGACGGTCGATACACGATTGATGACATTTGTTGTATGTTGTGAATACCTGAACATTCTCCGTCAGCTGACCCGGCCAGCGTATCCTGGCACATAGCCTCCTTTATCGCCGAGGAGTCCGCTCGCGCGCATTCCTCCTTTCGTCCTGCACACTGCAGCTTCCTGCTTGGTGCCGCTTCTCACGGTGGCGATACTATACATTCCATGACCATGCCGGCGGTTTGAATTGTTTCAAGCAAAGAAGAACGTTTCTCCAAGTTGGATGTGCTTAGCTTGATATAACAGTTTGAGATGCAGCTTTTTGTTTGTTTTTATGCGGTTGCTTTGTTTATTTTGGAGTTTAGGAATTTTGTGCTTCATTTGGCTTAAAGTAGACATCTGGGCTAGTTGGTGTGGCTTCATCTTTAAAAAACAGCGCCAAGGACGAGACAAGAAAAAGACAGTACGACAACAACAGGGTTGATAGCGCTTGTCTTGTTATGTCTTTCTTGTTTCGTCCTTTGCGCTGTTTTTTTAAGATAAATTCATTTGATCATTTGTCGTTGCAGTCACTTGCGGTTGCTTACTAACGCCAAGTTAATTCTCTCAACGCTTCTATATGCTCTTTGTTTCATGCTATTTGGGGCTTCACGCTACTGTTTGCCGTTTTCCCACGATACAATCAGCGCTCCGTTGAAATGTGGACTTCGTTTTCCGTAAATGTAACCAACTTCCGTTCCTGTGGTGCGGGGCAATCATCAGCATTACTGCAGCCAAACCGCTGAAGCGCACGACTGAGCCGTCGGCTTGTGTGGCGCTGCTTTGCTTTGCACATTACCAAGCAATATCAGACAATGTTTTACAAAACAAATTCTAACGCTGGATGTATTATAATAGTGCATTTGCATATGTTTGGCCTTTCATTAAGTGGGTACAGCTAGGTTTCTCTGGCATATCTTGCGTCCTCTATTAGCTGCTTTTTTTTATGAAGGCTGTCGAGAAATTTGAACGCTGGTAAAATCAAGAGTCAGCTTTTGGGCTCGCAACGGGACATAGCTTCAGAGCGACGAGCTGTTTAAACACAGGTAAGAAAGGCGCAGGTTTTTCGTACACAGTGATTGAAGTCTGTGTTACACTGCATTCCGGTAAGATTTTATCCTCGATAAGGGCTTTCTTTCGGTCACCTGAGTGTTTCAATTCATTTTGCACTGATTGCCATCACTGAGGCTCCTGTCAAAAAGGATTTGGTTGTGCTTATACCTGCGGAATGGAAGGTGCACTATTCATTATTATGAAACTATCTTTAAGTCCGTCGTGATGGTCGTGCGGCTTTTTAATTGGCTGCCGTCTCAAGGTCACTGGTTATTTAACGCCGGACGCGGCCGTCAGATGTCGATACAGTCGAAATACAAAAACGACCGTGTGCCACACGAAGTAAGTGTATGTTAAAGAACTCCAGGTAGCCTAAATTATCCCGGAGCACTTCACTATCGTGAGCATTATAGCCCATGTGTCACTTCGGGACGTGTAACACTAAAATTTACAAATGATCAACATGCATAAGTTGTATTGGTTACATGATACTCAGTGACTACAAAACCAAGCAAATCAAGAACTCAAGAAATATATTGTTGGTGGCTTGTTTTGTTTCACGCCATTATAGAAATAATGCACAATACTTTGCAGATTAACTGTTATTGCATGATTTCGGTTCATTTGTGCGGGAATGTCTTGAGCTATTTCTTATGCTGTTTCCTCTTTTATATACGTAGTTGCTAAAGCTTGTGCGAACTTTGTGATTTGCCTGAGGTCAGTGGTTGGTTACTAGCCCAGAGGTTCAAAAAGGAGCTGATAGAATGCTGACGATCCGAATGCGTTACTGCATGAACTTGCAAATCTTGTCTCATTCAAATTGAGAGCTCCGGGACTGACGAAGTCCCCTCAGTGGTGCTGCTCCGTATGCGTGCGGGTTGTTTCGATAATGTCATGAAGAGGCCGTTGGCAGGCAGAGCTATTTTAAATTTTTTTGCAAACCACTGCACCCTGCACAGCTGGCGTCGTCCCTGCTTCACTTTGTATGTTTATTTTTGGACACAGGCTGTTCAACAGTGCTTTGCAGAGGACCACCTGGCCTGCTTAGCTTCTAAAATTCTGGTAAGCACTCTTCACAGCTGACACTGATTTTCTTTCACTTAATGCTTTCTTTTATAGGTAAAGGGCTATTGCTAATGACCGTTCCACAATACCATTGATTTTGTTTGACCTTCAGGACTTCTACTGTTGGCCTGAGGAGCAAGGACCGGGACTATTTTCATGCATGTTAATCACAGCAAATTGTACATGATTCTTTAGATTGCATTGAGAAGGCTAACAAGGTGAGTACCTGGAATAATGCTTCTTGTGCAATGGTGTGATCTCTTGCGTGCAGGTGTCTCATGTGAACTTGACCGTACAAATGAGAAAACACCCATTAGGTGATGCAGTGTCAGGAGCCTGATAAGCACAGAAATGTATTTGTCTTATCTTTCAGATGTATACCTGTGTGGTTCTCAAAATAAGGTTCAAGGTTTAAACCATTGCGTGTATTGAAACAATATATGTCTTCACAAGACAGGAGCCTCTCTGCTGTGTTTTCTTACGATGGTGCAGGATGTGAATCATCCACCGCTTCTTTCTCAGCCACATCGTGCAGGTGAGAGAAAGCCTGTTTGCAAGATATACCTCAAGAGGTTCTCGGAGTACAGCCCGCGTCACGCTACTGTATAGCGCTTGAGGAGATTTCACCAGGCAGTCAAATATAAAATTAGAAAGCAGTCCATGTTTGCGGGCAAATTGCTTGTGCCAGGCACGTATTCGAGGTTTGGTGGGCATGACTCCTACTTGGGCTCGTGTTTCTTTTGCTGGTTGCACCAACTCAGCGGAAGAAATAATGAAAATTTTTAACATGCACAAACCAACTGCGCTTGTAGCCGTAGGCATGGCTAAGAGTAAATGAATGGCGAACACAAACATTCTCAGACCATGTACATCATCACGCGCGCAGGGATATGCCTACGAATGAGAAGTGAGAACTAAAGAGATAAATCTATAGCTCACGGATACTTCGAACACACACCAAAGAAATAAAGTCAAGAAACAAACAAGCCGTCAATCAAGACTTTTAATGGCCATACCAGAAAACAGGAAACTTGCAAAAGTCACAAGCCACAAAAAATTAGATTTGTCGCACATACGAAACAGGATCGATGTATCCTCTAAACGATCAAAAACCCACCAATACACAAAACGTCCGAACACTCAAAAGCCAGTTTTCTTCATGTAACGTACAACAGAAAATATTACCGGTATTATAAAAGCGGTTATTCACGCGAAGAGTGCAAAGCAAAAATGAAAACTCAAATTGAAATTTTCCTTTTCTGGCCTTGAGAGCTGGAAAATTGCTGATCGCATGTTCAAAGTAGGTGTTCTTTGCCAGCTCCGTTTAAATCGATAACAATGGAAGATCTGAAAGCCTGGACTGACCAGTTGTTGATCTCAAGAAGTTTTTGATTAGTTTCAGCTTGGAAAAACTCTTCCCAGAAGCAAACAATTTAGAAAATGAAAATGAAGACAAGCCACAAGTAGCAACCGAGCGTTGTAGGCGGGCGGGTGCTGCAAGCACTTGTATAAATAGTTAAAATTCTGGTGCCGGATTATGGAAAAAAATGGCTGAGGCTTAGCTAAGGTTAAGCCTAGTCAGATGCGAAGCATATTGATGGCTAGGCTTGGTAATACATGGCTTTCCTTGGTTGAATACTTGGTCATTTTAATACAACCACTAGAAGTGTAGCAAGGATTGCCGTGGCAGCTATATACGGGATCATCGGTGAATTCAATGCAGAGTGTAGAACCGCTGCCCCAGCACCGGCTACCACAGCATTCTTGGCACCCATGGAAAGTACATTGGAAACACCCTTAGTTATTCCACCACCGCCACCATTCCCTATAGACTGTATTGATGCACCCCCAGCAGCAGCAGGCAGCGCCTCTGATGTGGAGCCTCCACCGCCGCGACCGACCGCGCGAGCCGGCAGCCCATCTCTCCTCTGCTGTGACGTCATGTTGTCACGTGGTCAGCCGCCGCGCCTCTGATGTGGAGCCTCCACCGCCGCAGCCGACCGCGCGAGCCGGCAGCCCATCTCTCCTCTGCTATGACGTCATGTTGTCACGTGGTGTCACGTGGTCACGGTGGTAGCTCCACCGCCGCGCTCGACGGGCTGTAGTGTAGCTCTAGTAATATGCTTCGCATAAAATATTCACTCCTGAATTTTTTTGCAATTAACTGGCCCAGCGCAGTATTTCTACAGCAGTTTCGTCAAGCGTTACGTGGGTGAATCTGGAAACATGTTACTCCTTGGCCTATTAGTAGTGACTTCTCTAATTAAGCATGCAATGCACCCTCATACGTGCACTCAGTCATAGTCTAGAAAACAACCCGAATGCCATCGCCCTGGGCATCCTTCGAGGCCCATAATCGAGTGCAATATCCGACTCTTCGAAACACCGACTTTACTGCCATCACAACAGTCCTTTACTCAGCGCTGCAAAAATGAATGTGCCGCTGAAATGGCGCACCCAGAAGTCCTCTTCATGCTGCAGCTAACAAGTTTGGGGTGGTGGGGTGTATGCGTAGGTAACAAGAGGGCGCAGTGGTAAGCGTGGTCTCATAATAGGAGCTCACATAGAAGCACCCTTTCAGCATACGCTATACCCGAAACCGTTCCTCAAATACTCTCAATCTCACCACGTTGTAGACAGTTCCCAAGCAGAGCCTTTCACATGCTACATGCATGGGTGAAAATTAAGCCTTTTACTTTGCATTCTCATTTCACTTTTCAACTCTCCTTTCCGCCTTATGGTGCAAGTTGACTTCCGCATTCATACTGCAAAGTTAACAACGCGAACTGATCGCACAAGAGAAAATATTAAGCGCGAAACGGCCCTTTGGACATGTGGCACGGGGGCGTTCAGTACAGCGCAGCGAGCCATGGAAAAAAATGATATGCGTAACGTTAAGAGGCAGGAAGAGGGCAGAGTGGGTAAGAGATCAAACACAGGTTAATGACATCTTTGTCGAAATCAATAGGAAGAAATGCGCTTGGGCAGGGCATGTAATCTAACCGATGGTCCTTATGGGTAACATTTAACTCGACAACGCCCTCTGCAGGACAAAGGCCTTTCCCATATCTCTCTAAATAGCCCAGCCCTGTCACCCTGTCCCTACAAACTCCTTAATCTTATCCATACACCTCATTTTTTGACGCCCACTACTACGCTGTTCCCCATCGGGGTGCTTGCCTCCAGATTTATCCGGCGCGGCCCTGCAAATTGGCGTGGCACCACAGTGCGTGGTGAACGCTGACCACCTTAACGGTCGTCCGTATAAGTAGGAGCGGAATTTTGACGTAACCCAAATGATAGTGCGGTACTTCTTCTCAGGCATTTAATAATTAGTAATAATTAATAATAATAATAGTAATAATAATAATAATAATAATAATAATAATAATAATAATAATAATAATAACTTAATAATTAATAATTAGTAATGTGCTAGTTAGGCGCCAGAAATTGCTCGGAATGAAAAGACGGTGTTATGATGATTGGTTGTACTGAAACAAATGGTGTGCATGTGTAAACATGGCGTAATATGTCGTGCACTGTAACGTAGATAGTGACTGTTGATTGGTAATCGATAATTTTTTATATTATTTACGATGGTGATTGGTAATGTGACTGAGGATTGGTGATCGCTGAGAAATAAGAAAGAAAAGAAAGAAAGAAAATGAGGAGAACACGTTACCGAGAATCTCACGGAGATGAAGTTGACGTCACTTCACAATAGCGCACAAAAGAAGGCAGGAGTTACGAGAAGACACATGACGCCTGTTACACATGACGTCATGTGACAGAGGTGTCACATGACGCCTGGCCTATCCATGGGCAATGCTCAGTATTGTGAATGTACCTCACCCCTTTGGTATTTGAATCAGTAATGTTTTCCAAATCTGCATTGTAACTTTGCTCCACCGTTGGTGTGTAAAGAAGTTGCTGCTATAAACCTTAGCTTCGGCGATTTTAATGCTGCGTGGTCATCTTCCTTTATATATTGCACATTCCGCATCGTCGATACGAGATGTTTGTTCAGCGCCTTGAGCGCCCCCCCCCCCCCCCCCCCTTCAGGACGCTTCTCGCTGATTGCTCTCGCACGTATACGCCACAGGTCTCTGAAAAGAAAGAATACAAAGTATGAAACTTATTCTAGTCATGTTACCATGAAAGACAAGACATTTCGGTATGCACCTGAAAGAAAATTTTGCGATATTTTGTCCACCTGGGACACAGAGACTCCTCTACGGGGCACAATCTACAAATGGATGGTTAAAGAAAGACGCTGAATTGTTTGAACTTTTGCCGTTCACGCAGAGTATATAATCGAGGTGGAGACAGCAGTTAAACAACAGAGTAATTTCAAATGCGTACTGATGTCCGAAAACCACGACGTCGCCGTGACAAAATCCCTCTTCACCGCCGTGGCGTTCACCGCTCAAACGTCAGTAAATGTTATTGTTCACCACTCACGTCTTTTGGAGCGAAGTCATTCACCACTGAGACAGGGACGATAGTGTTCCACCATTCTCGCACTCGACGTACGCGTAGGAAGGCCTTGTCATCTTCGATCGCGTATTCATCAAGGAAACATGAGGAAGTGCGCAAAAAACTGTATGACACGAAGTCAACGAGGATGACCGAGTGTCAGCGTGTTTTCGCAGCTACCTTCATCGCCTCACACCCAACCCAACCGCAGGAGAGAAGAAGAACCTGTCCCAAAGCAATGCAGGAAAGGCCGGGGAACACTTCTGCATGACGTAACCGCGCAACGACCGGACACAGTGAACAAATAGAATCGGCCACTCGCCACTTCAGGGAAGCGTCACGGGGGAGTGTGGTCGGAAGGGCGGCTTAAAGTGTTCGGTACTGGGTTTCAGAGTGAGCACCTCCGCGCCATTTCGGAGAAGGGGGCTGGAAGGGACAGGACAGAGACACAGAGGAGCCCCCGGGGAAGGAACAAAGGCTGGCAAAAAAAAAAACAGGGATAAGCAGGTTTGTTGTTGCGACCGGACCCAGGGACAGCAGGGAAGGCGGTGGTAAGGCGAAAGAAAAAAGCTCGAAACACAATTTGCGCAAAGACGTGCTATTCGTGTGACGTTTCTGCGGGCGTTATTCTTTCCTTTTTTGTTCTTTATAGCGCTGCATCACTTCGCTAGCCCGAAGAGTCGCCCTTTAGGAAACACCCCAAGCTGCCGGCTCCGTTGAGTTAACCTTTTCTCGTTCGTCAACAGAAATGTTCTGGGTGATTTGTGATTAGTATCTCTTCCTTATAGGGTGAAGGGCGGGGCCTTTTCCGATGGTGTGCGTTATCTGCGCTTGGACAAACCGTGTTATCAAAGGGCAATCACTTGGCGAAGAACAAGCGGAAAGAACGCCTGCACGAAATCCAAGAATTTGCTTTGCCTTCATTGATGTGTCGCTTCAGACGGCTGCTAGCGGACGTCAAGAAAGCTGCTGCAATGAACGCGACTGTAACAAAAACACTGTAGTAACAAACCTTTTCCAGCCTCTGGCGCAGTCGCCGGAGGATCGCTATATTCATCAACAAGTCGTGAAGACGATGCGTCACATGTCGAATGGAAACGAACAAAGCGCTTGTAGTGCTGGCGTAAGTGAAGTGCATTGAAACAAGCAAGAAACCTTATGCTGGCAGCTTTCTCCGCGGCAACCATAGCCCACACCAGAAAAAAATTCAAATCCAAATGCGCAAAAGAAGCACGAAAAAATATCAGGTACAGAAGCGGATTCTTTTTTATTATGATGTTCAAAGAGTAGCTCCTCACAAGAGGGAAACATTCAAGGTCTTGCTATTTGGCGTGGTTTTGCCATTTTAAATCTCGTGTAGGATATGGAGGCTGGCAAAATGCGGCAATGTCAACCCTTCCGTGCACAGGTAATCTACGTGGGGGCTGTCGATAGGTCTTGCCCGCTTAATTGGGAACAGTTGTGGATAAGAGTTAATGGAGAATGCCTTCAAGTAATTTGCCCTGCTAAGTCACTCAGGACATCAACTGCAAAGCATGATCACTGAATTAGAGAGGCAGAGCAGAATGGTTGGCCTAAAAATATACATGCAGAAAACCAAAGTAATGTTCAACAGTCTAGCACGGGAACAGCAGTTTGCAATTGGTAGCGATGAGCTG